>NC_056726.1:985335987-985473487 GCF_019279795.1 Protopterus annectens | reverse complement strand
AGGCAAATCTGCTTAGCTATGGTTGGCAGTGATTAAAGGGGCAGCTTCAGCATTGCTTACCAATGGGCAAATCCACTTAGCTGGGCTACTCGTTGCTTAGTATTCATATGTACACAATGCTTACATCTTGTCAGCATAGCTGTACACTGCTTAGCATTGCTTATGTTTTAATTTATTGGACTACCACCTATATGGGATTGAGTCATCATTCATTATGTAATATAAATTTATTTACCTTCCCTGACATCCCCCAATGTGCAGTAATTACATTTAATCTTGTGTGACTATAGTGTATGGGGCACTTGTGTTTGGGTCTATATTAGTACAACAAAGTGTGAAAATAGCAAATACCAGTTGGGTGACAACATCTGTGCGAAGAACGGAAATATCGAATCTGAAAAATTAAAAAACTACAACATGAAAACTTTCACTAAGTGTTTTATGCAAGGGGGCAAGTCCCCCCCGCACCTCCCACACCCTCGTTACTTAAATATAACAACTCCAAGATTGCACTACATTGAAGTAAAGGAAAGAATTCCCTACGGCGATCTCCTTTCACTCTTGCGATGTTTGCGATATTCACACAGTTGGTGTCGCCCAACTGGTTTTCACACTTCACTGTACTAATATAGACCCCTTGTGTTTATATGGGAGTTTCACTACTTTATTACACTGATAGAGCAAAATCCCAAAAAGGGAAGGCATCACTGATCAGTATTAGCAAAAAACTACGGGCACTCATAAAATTGTCTAAGGCCAGCTTCGAGAGGAAGATTGCACAGGACACTAAGGATAATCACAAGGCTTTCTTTAGTTATGTTAGGAACCTGGGTGGTAATTCCCAGATATGCTCAGAATTAGTCCAAAATGAAAAAAAATACACTGAACCCACAGACATTGCCAACATCCTAGCTGACAGGTTCAGCGCAAACTTCTCCCCCCCTCCCCACCAAAAGGGCGAATATCTATCCAAGCAGAGTGCTGCCCCCCTGACATCTCAGATGCTCAGGTAAGAGCCTCTCCAAAGCAAAAACACAGCATCAATGGGACCAGACGGTGTCCCGGGCTGCGTCCTACATGAACTCCAAGAAGAGCTAAACCCAAACATAAAACTACTGTTCAGTCTCAGCCTTACTACAGGATATGTACCCAAAGAGTGGCGTACAGCAACAGTGGTCCCTCTCCACAAAAGTGGTGCCTCAACGGATCCTGGAAACTATTGCCCCATAAGCCTGACTAGCTTGGTCTGCAAAGCTATGGAAAGGATCATCATGAACCTCAAAATAAAGATATTGGGGACCTACAGACACTGGATCCTACCCAGTTCGGCTTTGTTAAGGGCAGATCCTGCCTCTTAAACCTGGTTGATTTCTTTGAAACAGTCACCAAGGCCATTGATGAGGGGAAGGTGGTCCACACAGCCTACCTCGACCTCACAAAAGCCTTCGATACAATACCCCACTCGGGTATTATAGATAAGCTAACCAGCTTAAATATAAACCCCTATGTCACTAGATGGGTTGCAAACTGGCTCAAGGACAGAACCCACATGGTTAGAATTGCTGGAGCCATGTCAGATTCCAAACCAGTTACAAGTGGCATCCCACAAGGCTCAGTCCTGGAACCTCTCTTGTTCGGTATATATTTCTCGGAGGTACAGGCAAACACAGAAGGACTGTGGCTGACCAAGTTCACAGATGACTGCAAATTGGGTGCCATAATCGACTTTCCAGCCGACACAAGCATCCTCCAAAATGGCCTCATAGAAACAGACAACTGGTGCCAGAGCTATGGCTTCAAGCTAAATGCCAAAAAGTGTATAGTCATCCCCTTTGGCAAAAACAAAGTGCCCACAAATTACCACATAGGTGGTAATCCATTAAATACAGAAGAAGTAATTAGGGACCTGGGGACCCAAGTTGATAGCAATCTCTCATTTGACAACCACGTGGCCAAAGTGGTTAAAAAAACATTTTATATAGCCCACCTAATCATGAAGGGATTCACATCTAGATGAAGGGAGGTCATCGTGCCTCTTTACTCATCCCTCTTCAGACCCATAATTGAGTACAATGTCCCTTTTGGGATGTACCTTACCAGACACCTGCAGCAACTGGAAAGTCCCCAAAAGTACCTCACCAAGAGGATCAAAGGGCTCAAACAGATGCCATATGCTGCCCGGTTAAAGAAACTCCAGCTCTACTCAGCGGCATACTGCCTGCTCAGAGGCGATCTGTGCCTGACGTATAAAGCCATGTCCAACCCGGATTTAATGGACATGCTCCACCTCAGAAAATCCAAATCCTATCGAGCTACGCGCTCGAGAGACTTGAACCTCAGCACTGAAATAAATAGGACATGCTGGAGGGACAGATTCATAACCCAGAGGCTCCCTTCACTCTGGAATAAAATCCCAGTCTAGGTTAGGCAGAGTCCCTCATTGACTCTCTTCAAGAGGAATCTTGATGAGTGGATGGAAGATCATAGGTTTACCCCAGGTATCACTTCTGTGTCACTGTTAGACAGAGGCACAGTATACTAACCTCGAAAAAAGGCATAGTAAAATTAATTTAAAATGGGTGGCGAAAGCCAAACACACACTGGCTAGGCTTATAAATGCCCTAGGGCAGATAGCCTAGTATGAACCTATGAACCTATACAAGAGCAATTTTTAGTACTGTCTGTATGTTCCCCCAATATATTTGGCCTTGTCCAGATTTCCTGCATTAAGAAGTTGAGAGGTACATGCAAATAAATTGCTTTATAGAATTAGGTATATCCAAAATTCTCAACTGTTCCCAACTTTGGCTCAAAATGTTGCTCTCCCCCTAATAAACCCTCCATACAATGGCAATTTTGGAAGAAAATGTGGAGGGTTAACAATTATTAAATAATTGTAATGATCAGAGTTATAGATTACTTTTAATTTTAGAAATGCATGTAGATTCTCTTATTTTGTCAGCTGCTCAACTTAACAGTACTAATATTAAAAAGTGTCCCTTTTTTGACAGGTTCCCCAACTGTATTGTGTGGCTATTTTATATTTTTGCATCACATATTTGGTCCATTTTTTCATAAAAGTGTGTTTTTTCTGTCAAATTAGTGGCAAATCATTAAAGACAAGTTAGAAAGAAAATGACATACATTTGAGTTTCAGATTTCATACCCTTCAATAAACTCATACTATCATAAGACTGACTATTCTATTATTTTTCTAAGTTTATAAGAGCAATATTTAAAAATTGTCCTTATTTTTGGGCCTTTGTCCCACTTCTATTTATGGCATTGTCCAGATTTCTTGCTCTGAGGTTGAAAGGTATGACAAATGTGTCAGTGCTATCACCGTCAGCCAGAGACATTTCAAATTGTGACATACTTGTTGCACCCCACTCCCCATGTAGTGACTCTGGATGTGTCCAAGCAAGGCAAGGAGCAGTTATGCAGTGTAAGTATGCAGAGTATCCCACCCCAATCCAAGGTAGAAACAAGTACTACAGTGGTGTTTCATCTGTCCTTGATTTTGCAGAATGTTTTGCTTTTCTGTTACGGTTTTATACTTTTGATTTATGCTTCTTACTATTCAGAAAATTCATGTTGTTGCTGTGCCCGTTGCTCTGTGTTTAAGTAGCAATGCTTTAATGACCATCAGGTAAGCTTGTCTGAGATTGTAAGATGCAAGTAAGCTTTAATAAGCATACTGTTAAAGAATTACCAACACTGAAAGCCTTTTTGTTGTTGCCGTGCAGAGAATATTTACATAACTAGATAACGTATAAGCCTTAGGTATTGCAATCCATATGGCAGTATTTGTAATAAAGGACAGGCTTACAGTATTTTCAGAAGCTCATTACATTTGTTGGAGACTTGCAGTCATCTTTGCAGGCTTTAACTGTAAGCTAAACAGAAAGCCAGTCTATCATGTGTGGTCCGTAACCTGTGCAGTAATCCTTTAAACAATTTACCTTGAGCTTGTTTCTTGTTTGCTGTTCATTTTTTACTTTGTTCACATTTTCCCCATGAAACAAGTAGATAGTTGTTGTCAGGCAGCAAGTCTTTTTTGGATAAGAAACATTTTTCAAGTGGTGGTATCACAGATATTGTTACTTTTAGCATGTTACTTGGTACTTTAATAAAGCTGACTATAAATTATAATTAGAACTGCAGTGCAAGGAGAAGTGGTTTGAGTTGAGTGCTGCTTGTTTTTCTTATATTTGATTTTGACTAGCATTCCAGTAATGTATTTAAAAAGTAATTTATTTTTTCATGCCTCACAACCTTTTTGTTTCCATCTAGATATTAAGTAAGCTGTCATGAAGTTAATGCATTGAGATATTTTTTTTTTCTTCTACTCTTCATTTTGTCTTGATTGGACTCTCATAATGACGATTTGGCACCCAGGGCAGCATATTTAATTAAAGTTCCAGTTTTTGTGATTTTGAGCATAGCTCTGCCCCTTTCTAGTTGGTCACACCCCTTCCTGTTGGCCCCACTGATTTAACTGTCTCCTGCAGCCCCCTCTTTGATTTGAAGTCACCAGCCGCCACTGAGTAAACTCATTACAAAAATGTGCAGATGAGAAATCCCATTCATGGAGTGTGTATCTGTTAAGACAATTACAAAAGTTATCAGTTACACAGGCAGAATCATCAGATGATTATTGCCCTCCATTGCCTTCTGCATCTCCTCCACCTTATGACCCACCTGTGCTTCAAGAAGCTGATAGTTCTCCCTCTCCGAGAGGGTGAGTGGCGATAAATGTGACAGATAGCCTAAGTTATTTTATTTGTCTTTGTTTACCAGGAAAGTCTGACTTGGTAAAACTCATTTTCAGCAGAGGCCCGGGGAGAAAAGCTCAATTTGTTTACATTGCATAATACTTAGTTTCAGTTAAACACAGAGTCGTTAAATTTCTATTTACATTTATATACACATAGTAGTTACGTTTATACAGTGTAACATTTTACGGAGATGGAAGTTATTGAAGAGAAAGCTTATGTGCAGCATAGTGAATTGCACAGCGGCAGTTATGTATAAAATTGTTTCAGGAGAGTACTTATAAAGTGTTGTATGGTGAATACAACTTCTCAAGCTTTTAATGAGCATGAGCAGGACCAGGATTGGTTAAGATCTGTTTAAGCAATGCTTTAAAACTATTCAGTTTGCCTGAGAGTTTTATTTATGTGGCAATACTATTCCAGAGTTTAGTAACTTAGAAGGAGTAGAGCAAATATCCTGCAACATCATTTAACTTATTTGTGAGTTGTAAGAATTTATTACTAGAATGGAGGTCCCTTGCTAGACAGTAGGGCAGTAATATGTTTTGTATTGCAGGGCATTTTTCTGGATGATGAATGAGTTTGTGTGCTGTAGTTAGTTGTGAGTATATTAGGTAGTTGTGTAATTCAAGCCAGTTTAATTACTTTAAGCTATAACAATGGTGGGTGCTATGAGGGAGATTGGTGGCAAATTTAGCTGTTTTGTTGTAGAAGAAGGCAAGTTTCTTTCTATGAGTATCATTTAAGTTTACTAGGATAGGTGGGGCATATAATAGAGTCAGCAGTCAGAAGATTTCTTGCAGTATCTATAAGGAATCCATTGATCCTATAACGGGAGCATAGTTTCTGGTGTATAGATTTAATGGTGTGCAGTATATGCACACTTAGACATTTACTTTGAGTTACAGTTTCAATGACAGTATTATTTGCTGACTTTATGGTAAAAAAATGGTTTTGATTTTGGCAACATTTCAAGGTTAAAGAATTAACTTAGTTTTCTTGGGATTAAGTAGGAGGTTTGATTCTTTGAGCCAGGTTTGTACAAAGGAGAAACATTTTTGGGTAATGTCTTGAAGCTTATTTATTGTTTTGTTCAGGCCACACATATTAATGTTGAGTTGTCTGCATACTGAACTAAACTAGCATGGCGAGTGGAGGTGTGGAGGTCATTAATAAATATATTAGATAAGAGATGACCCAAGATATAGGCCTGAGGGACACCTGTTGTAACTGGTTGAAAGGTTGAGTAGGTTTGTTGCCATTTAACAACTTGTTGCCTTCCAGATAAGTAACTAAGAAACCACAAGGAATATTGTAAAAATCCTATTAAGGAGAGTTGAATGCGCAGCTGCTGGTGTGAGACAGTATCAAATGCGTTTGACAACTCTAAGAACATGGTGGACACAAGCAGACCATTGTTCCTATGGTGGTTTATTATACTGGTAAACTGTAATAGAGCAGCAGCGGTGCTGTAATGTGGCCTAAAGCCATGTTGTGTTTCTGAGAGCAGGTTCTTTGATGTTAGGTATTATATCAGCTGTATACGTATGCATATCTCTAATATTTTAGAGATGGGGAGAGAATCGCTGTTTGTCTATAGTTATTAAACTCTGTAGATGTACTGCCTTTGTGCAATGGTATAATGTAGGATTTTTTTCCACAGTGATGGGACATATTTTTCTGCTATGGACCTACTAATTAGTATGGAATCAGGGAAGGCTATGATTTCTGCGGCCATTTATAGATTGTCAGATGGTGTTGACCTACAGCTATGGAAGTAGTTTTTAGTTTAAGGATTAACTTCCTTATGAGCGAGGTAGGTACTGGACTAAAATTGAAGAGCTGTGGGTAGTTACTTCCAGCACTTCTAATTCTCCCTCTGGAATGGTCTACAACACTAGATTCCATCAATGATGACAATCAGTACCCACTGTAACACCATCTAATCATCAATGATAACAACCAGTACCCACTGTAACACCATCTAATCAAATGTTAATGAGAATAACTAATAAAGTAAAACAAATGCATCACAAGCAAAAACACAGAACTAGTGCTAAGTGCGTGGGTAAATTAAAAAGTTTTACTAATAAAAGTTCTCCAGCAATGCTAACACTGTGAAGATTAAGCAAATCAATGGCCAGTTTCTGATTGTCATAGATGGACAGGAATATCAATGGACACTACCTGCCAAACAAAATACGGAGAAAGAAATAGATTCTGATTCTTCCATTGATTTTGATATACCTCCTACACACATGCATCCATTTGTAAAAAGTACCCAATTCAGCAACAGCCAGAGGTAGCCTGACTGAACCTACTATAAGGGTAGAATGCCCATGGACTGCAGTACATTTTCAAACCATTGTATATTCTCTCCCTCCTACTTGGACATATTCAGATAAATATGCAAACATCTTAGAATGACATGTACAACTACAGAATCCAACTATTGAAGAATTAAGAGCAGTATTAAAAGCTTCTATAGCCCTTGACATTTTCAGAAATATATTGGAAAAATTGAGTATAGGAAATAACATCCAAAAACACACAGATGGCTGCTAGAAATAAATATGAAAAGCCATTACCACAATGTGCCCCCAGCTCCTAATTTGTTAAGAATCAAAGCTATTATATAAAAGGAAAATAAATCTATTGATGTGTATTTCCAGCACATGACAGATGTATCTGAAGCCTTTTCTTGACATCCAGATCCTATAGAAGGTGTGGCAGCCTATGGGTTGTCAGCAGCTTTTGTAGAGGGCTTGTTACCTCCCATACAAGAGCAAATTAAAAAAAAAGTTTGCTTAAACTGGCTAAGTTTGGGCATTCTTGAAATTGTGAATCAAGAACAATGTGTTCATAGGTGGGTCTATATTAGCAAGTTGAAAATACATTAGAGTGAATACCTAATAAGGGACACATAAAGAGCGAAAACAGAAAATAGCGAAATGCTAAAATCCTGACTCTCAAAATGTCGAATGATTTTATTTGGCCAGCAAACAAAATCTGGTGTGATACCGTAAGGAACTAAACTAATAAAATAAAAAACACCTATAAGTGCTGACATGTACGTAACTACGATACATATCACATGATCCACACAGTACTACCATAATTAACCTAATACTGCCACCCAATATGAATTTTGTACATATATTATTAAAATAAAAGTAAACAATTAGTAAATGAAATATAAATCCCAATCACTAAATGGTGCATATTATTCAGATGTTAACCATCATGCATTTATACTTTAAGCAACATAGCTACAGCATGAAGAAACTCAGCACTGTTATATTCCTGCTTCTTTGACAATACAGACTGCAAACGTCTTTCACACTCTATAGTTTTCCTTTTCTTCGGTGATGCAGTACAAGCTGACATTAGTTGAAGGCGAATTTCATCTACTCTGTTTTGCTCATGAACTAAAATAGACAACACACATGGAATGTCGGAAATCCATTTTCCAAGTAGACATCTGATGCGCCGATGCCAACCTTCAACATAGTTTTGTGTTTGCGGCAAAGGACTATCATTTAAACTTGACATGTTCCAAAAAGAAATAGGATACATAGGTGGAAACCTACCTAATGTTATAGAGCAAGTCAACCGTTTCCTTACACGACCCAAAACAAATACATCAGAAATGTAACACACTAGTTCTTTACCTTCTACAGGAAAGTCTTTAGCTAGCTGTTTAAATGCTGGTATGACCTCATGTTCGGGTAAAAAACTTAATGATACAAGCTCCTTTACAGCTCTCTGAAATTCAACACAACTGCCATACAACTTTGATAGTTGCAACTGTTGTACTTTGCGCCATATACACTGAGAGAAATGGAATAGACATCCTTTGTTGCTGACATCACTAAAATTCTAAAATTCTAAACTTCACATGTGGACTTACATCTAACTGTATACACAATGTGAAGACACATTCCCACATGAAGTTGTACGATTTAAAGGACTTTTTTTTGTCATAAGACAATACAACAAGGGGACACATTTTTGCTTGTCATTACGTGAAATTAATGCATGAATGCTGTATAACTGTCTACAAAACTTGATTTCGTTAAAAAGACACCATCCATGAACCAAATTTCACTCTTGCAAAGATCAACTAAATTTTCCTAAGTTGTGAATACCAAAACATGTAAGTTAGAATGAATATCTACCTTACGTTCTTGAATAGAAGTGGACTCTTTCAAGTTAAAATCATCTAAGGAAGCTGAACTTAATGCACTGCAGGGTTTAGAATGAATAAGTAAACTTTTTCGCCTCTCTCTATGTACACTCTGTAAAAGAGACCTACGAGTAGGTAATGTAACAACACTCTCCAATGAAGTACTAGCCAAAACGTCATTTACCAATAAGGCAGGTGTATGTCTGCATTCTTTAGACATTTGTCTTAATTTACTACAAGCAACGTATTTATCAGCTTCAGTTGGATCTGAAGCATGCTGATGTGCACTTGATTTGAGTAACAGTTCCTTCAAATCTTTAGTGGTAGTAATAGCCCTACCTTTACATTTATGGCTATTTTTCAATCGACAACACCAATACCTTTTCGTTTTGATAGTTTTCTCTAACACATACAAATACCCATCAATGATAAGCATCAGTTTTAGCTTTTGAGACTGTACAGTTCCATACAAATTACCTATCACACCAGGTCCTGTTGAAAGAGCGTAAGCCATTGTTGCATATAGTAAATGCAATATGCATGCTATGGTACCACTCTAAATGCACATATATAGTACGCACTAAACTATAGTAACATTTCATTCAATATATTTTTCTTATTTTTATTATACACACAGATATTTACTATTAAACACAGTATACTTGATATATACGTATTAATTATTTTAAATTGAGACTTGGGTTTTAATGTTTTATATTTTAAACACACACTTACGTCAAAGACGTGAGTTGGCCAACTAAGACATTTAGTTCTTATTGTTTTCGACATTTAATTAGTTCGACATTAAGGAAATTCTACTAACATGTGTCGCTTATTAGGTGTTCGCTCTAACGTATTTTCGACTTGCTAAAGTAGACCCTTCATAGGTTCATAGAGGTTCCTAGATTAGCACTAGGCTAACTGCCCTTGTGGGCCATTTTAAGCCTAGACAACTATCCCATGTGAGAATCAAACCCTACACCTTGTGTTTGTAAAGTAAACACCTTAACCATTATGCCAACCTCCCACCCCTATAATGTGTCAGACATTATACTTTGGGAAGAAAAGGAACACAAACATATTAGTTGATATTCAGCTGCAACAGTTTGGAAACTGACTCAGAGGAGAAGGAAATAAGAAATCAGGTGGAGAGAATAATTCCAGTTGTTCCAAACAAAAACCCCAGGATAATATCAGAAAATGATTAGCTCTTTCATCACCACAGTCACCACAAGGTTTGCCATATTTAAATATTTCTTTTAGTTGTGGTTAATCTGGACATTGGGAAAATGAGTGCCCAATGTCTGTACAGCAAAGAAATTCGCAAAGTATTCAAACACCACAGCAAGCTGACAGAACTCCTCCTGTATGAAATATTGTTTGGCAACCACCAGTGTGGCCACAAAACCATTAAGACAGCCATGAGCAGGAAACACAGTTATTTCCCTTGTTAACAATTGGCCAGGATGGTCCTTTCATCAATATTACAGCTGAAATCAAAATTTGGGGTGTGGGATTGTCTTATGTCTGTTTAGACTGGAAGCAAAACCCGTTTCCATTCAAACTGATCCACAAGAAGATCATAGAGTGTTACAGCGGCTTCAACTTGGGACTGATTCCTTTTTCCACTTCTGTCAGCAAAGGATTCTCAGCTATCATAGGCAGGTGCTCGCAGGCAGGGTTTCACTGTTCTTCACACAGGTTCTACATCTGTTTTAAGCCCTATCTCGTTTTCATAGATGGTACAGACTTGTGGAGGGATTACTTTTATTTCCTCCACGGCACGATTTTCTACATTTCATTCAGATGTTAAACGACTAAAAAGGACATCTTCATCTGTGCAGATGCTATTCAAGTATAACCCTAAGGGTTCAGTGAGAATATCTAAAAATACACCATGTCTTATACAGTAAATGGTGAATCTTAATAATTTATTATTTTTCAAACATCTTTATTGAATTATCACTTTTGACATAGGCAAATCTACATTCATATAAAAGTAATCACACTATATTAGCATAACAAACTAACAAACATTATACTTCACATATATTGCTATATCTCATATAACCTAAGCAATATTACATAAATTATTCAATTCCTGACTTTTTTTAAAACAAGAAACATCTTTATTAAACCATCACTTACTCCATAGGCAATCATCCATTTATATAAATGAAAACAAACCACACCAACACAATCCTAGTTGCAAGCATTTTACATCACAAACCATACTGACACACTCCCAGTTGCAAACATTACACATCACTTATAAAATGCCCAATTGTTTCACTCAAACATTACATAGCTCATTTAAGTCCTGCTGCCTTTTAAACCTCATTCCCCCTTGTATGTATTTTTCCCACAATTCCCATTTTTTCCTATGTAGTTTGCTCCTACTCTTTTATGAAGATCTCAGTTCCACTTGTTTTATCTATGTTACTATATTCCCTACGTCTAGTATACTTTATTTAGATTTAGATCTCCATTTTCTAGAAATTGCTTTTCTGGCAGCCACCATTATTAGACACAGCAAGGCCTTACTATGTCTAGGCAATTCCAATTCTGTATCATAGCTCAGAAAAATAATTTCACTCACCAGCATCCCACAGAGAATCCTCAAAGTCTGCCAATGTACTGCACTCCCAGAAAATAAGTTCATAGTTGCCTTTTTCTCCCCCTTCACATCTCCAACATTTGCATACTGCCTGAGGAAAAATTCTCTGGAGTCTACTTGGGGTATACACATATCTATGTAAACATTTCCAGGCAAAAATCCTAAATCTTCTAGATTTTGTTGCATATTTCAGAGACATACATATATCCTCCCATTGTTTCTTTGTGAATCGCTTATCCATTCTCTATTCCCAATACTTTCTAACCTCTTCTGATTGATTCTTATAGTTATTATGCAGTATTTTATTATGCTCTACTAATTATTTCTTTTTTAATGGCAGCTTCTGTTCTAGATTCTATTAAAAGGTCTACCAGTGCTGGTCTTTCATTTAAAACTCCCCAGTTTCTTTCATTGCTTATACCCTGATATCAATCCCTGATAGAGAGGGCAATCTCTAACCTGTAGTGCAAATAAATTATTGGTGTCTTCCCATTCTATCATCTTTCCTTCTCTAGTTATTTGCCCTCAGTACCTTGGTTCCTTTGTCAGTGTTCTCCAATACATTTCACCCCTTTTGCCTATTGTCTGTATCCCTAATTGCAGTCATCCCTATTGGCAGAATCTCCTCTTTCCATTCCCATGTTAGTCTAGTTCTTAGAATACCTTCTGTTACTTTATGGATATAATATTCTGTATGATTATTCTTATTCTTCTTAAAGCCCTGCATCCAATCTCCCAGTCTATCCTTGTTTCTTGAGCCCCCCCCCATTTCATCATCATTCCTTTCCACTTTGAATTATAGTTTTCTGCTTTTGCTATGTATAGGAGTCTTAACTGTGTAGCTCTGAAATACCACTTTAAATTGAGTAATCCTAATCTGCCCTGCTCTACTGGAAGAATCAGCTTATTCCCACTTGACTCTTGCCATCTTCTCCTCCCAGATAAAGTCATTCAGCTCTTTATTACCACAACTTCTCCTCTGGTTGATAAAAATATGCCTGACCTGTGTATAAGACTAAAGGGACTAAAACATTTTAACTACTTGTATATTACTATCCAAATCCATATAACAAAGCTTCCATTTTCTTAGTTTTTGTATTATCTTTTGTTTAGTCTCTTAACACGTCCTTAGCTGCCACACTAGAATCATCTTTAATCCATACTCATAAACCCTTCATTTTATCATGTCACCATAAATATGGGCATTCCTGAACCAGTTCATGTATGAGTACATAATTTACCGCTATTGACTTTGTTTTAGCATCATTAATTTTGTATCCTGAAAAGATATGAAACTGTATAAAAATGTTCCACAGCACTGTAATGTCTTTTTCTGGTTTTGTCAGGTATAAAATAATATGATCTGCAAATAAAGCCAGCTTTTCTTGACTACTAGACCAATTATATCCTTGAATTTCTGAACCCCTGATTTTCTTTGTCAATGGTTCTAAATATAATGAAAATAATAAAGGGGGAAGAGGACACTCCTGCCTAGTTCCTCTACTCAAGCAGAAATTATCAGAGAGGACTCTACCCTCTGTAATTTTTGCCTCTGATCCCTCATACAACCTCCAAATTGACCTTATATTTTTTTTCAGGAAATACAACTGCTTCCATTGCCCTGCTCATGCCATCACAGCTTACTTTGTCAAATGCTTTCTCTGCATCAAGACCCACCAACAATTATGGTATTTCCTTACATTCTGCTTCCCTCTGGATCATCAGTGTTCTGTTAATATTGTCAAATGTTTACTTGCCCTGCACAAAACCACATTGATCCATGTCTATCAGTGTTGGCATTACTTTTGCCATTATTTTAGCCATTATAGATATGAACACTTTGTAATCATAATTAACCATTGAAATGGGTCTGTATGAAGCTGGATCTGATTAACCTTTACCCTCTTTAGGTATTACAGCTACCACTGTGTTCTTCCAGGATGGTGGTATTTCTCTCTTGTTACCTTCCTTGTTATAGGCTCCGTAAGCTTGACAACAACCCCTTCTACTTTCTGTTGCCCGAGTCATTGTGCTAAAAGTTTTTGTGCTCTAGTGTTATCAAAAAAATTGTTTAACAGCAATCTTTCTAAGATCATACATATTATTGAGATAATCCCTTATTTTCTGTTAGCATTTTGCAGTTGATCCTGTTCTTGTTCTGTGAGCGTCCCCCTATTCTACAATTTGTCAGTCCCTCTAAATAGATCTTGCTACTTCTTCACCATAGCTCTCTTTCTTTTATTTCTACCCTATCTTTAAACTCCACCTTAATTTTATCCCACTCCCTAATATAGTTTCAGAAGAAATTTCTATCCACTTTAACAACTCCTGAATAACCTCCACTACCCATGCCTTAAATTGCTCTCTTTTCAACAGATACGTGGGAAAGTCCCAATGTCTCATTTTATTTCATTACCCCGTGCTTTTATTTTAGCTGTTATTGGAGGGAGGTGATGATTAGTGACCAGCAGTATGGTTTCATGCCAGGAAAGAGCACTACAGATGCAATGTTTGCTCTGAGAGTGTTGATGGAGAAGTACAGATAAGGTCAGAAGGAGTTGCATTGTGTCTTTGTGGATTTAGAGAAAGCATATGACAGGGTGCCTAGAGAGGAGTTGTGGTATTGTATGAGGAAGTTGGGGGTGTCAGAGAAGTATGTAAGAGTGATACAGGATAAGTACGAGGGTAGTGTGACAGCGGTGAAGTCTACGGTGGGAGTGATGGATGCGTTTAAGGTGGAGGTGGGATTACATCAAGGATCAGCTCTGAGCCCTTTCTTATTTGCAATGGTGATGGACAGGTTGACAGACAAGATCAGACAGGAGTCCCCATGGACTATGATGTTTGCAGATGACATTGTGATCTGCAGTGAGAGTAGGGAACAGGTGGAGGAGACCCTGGAGAGGTGGAGATATGCTATAGAGAGAAGAGGAATGAAGGTCAGCAGGACTAAGACTGAATATATGTGTGTGAATGAGAGGGAGGATAGAGGAATGGTGAGGATGCAGGGAGTAGAGGTGGTGAAGGTGAATGAGTTTAAGTACTTGAGGTCAACAGTTCAGAGTAATGGTGAGTGTGGAAGAGAGGTGAAGAATAGAGTACAGGCAGGATGGAGTGGGTGGAGAAGAGTGTCTGGAGTGATTTGTGACAGACGAGTACCAGTAAGAGTGATAGGGAAGGTCTACAAGAGGGTAGTGAGACCAGCTATGTTATATGGGTTGGAGACAGTGGCATTGACAAAAAAGCAGGAGACAGAGCTTGACGTGGCAGAGTTGAAGATGTTAAGATTTGCACTGGGTATGATGAGGATGGACAAGATTAGGAATAAATATATGAGAGGGTCAGCCCAGGTTGGAAGGTTTGGAGACAAAGCCAGAGAAGCAAGATTACTTTGGTTTGGACATGTGCTGAGGAGGGATGAAGAATATACTGGGAAAAATATGCTAAGGATGAAGGTGCCAGGTAACAGGAAAAGAAGAAGGCCTAAGATAAGGTTTATGGATGTGGTGAGAGAGGACATGCAGGTGGTTGGTGTGACAGAGCAAGATGCAGAGGACAGGAAGAAATGGGAACAGTTGATCTGTTGTGGCGACCCCTAACAGGAGCAGCTGAAAGAAGAAGAAGAAGAAGATTGGAGCATGATCTGAAATGATCATTGAGTGAGTATTAAGACTTTCAATTAAATGTACATGTTCCTGTGAAATGTAAATTCTGTCTGGCCTAGCCCAGTTTTTATATATTGGGAATAATATGTACATTCACTCCAAACTCCTATTACTGAAGTCACATCTTCCACGCCAAATATTTCCATACATTTCTTCAAATATCTACCCTTCTTTGCTATATTTTCCCTTTTGGGCCTGCCAGACACATCTTCCCTGCTGCACGTCATATTCCATTCCCCACCTATAAGTAATATTCCTTGCTGAACACTAATGATTTCTTCCAGAATTTTCTTAAGTTCTATTATAGCAGTTTTAGGTGGAATGCAAATACATGCCCGTGTAATCCTCCTTCCTTGCCACTAGCCCCCTTAGCACTACAAATCTGCAATTCTCCCATTAGCTTTGTTATCTTCTTCTATCACTGTTGGAGCTCCTCTTGCAATTAATATAAGTACTCCTCTTTTCCTTTGTCCCTGGTATTCTGCTGAATAACCACCCTGGATACCTTTCTTTATCAGATTCACATGTTAAGTACTTTCTAAGCATGTCTCCTGTAACTTAGCTATTTGCAGTCTACATTTTTAATATAGTTCACTACTCTTTCTAGTTTATATTTATCTGTGAGGCCATTTGCATTTAAAGACATTAAAGAAAGCATCATTGTATTAAAAGTTATTATTCCCACCTTTTATGGATAACACATTTTTATTAAATGTCTATTTCCAGCTTTTGTGTTACATGGATACACTGTTTGGCAAGTTGAACTTTTATACAGTTATTTCTTGTCATATCCATTTCAGACTATGTCATGTCTTATACAGCTTTTTGTTTTATTGAAACCCTCAAAAAAACACTCTCCCAATACCCCCTAAAACCTATTAACTTAATAATAACATACACAACTATGTACACCTTCAAATATTGAAGTTTTACCCTCCTAATAGGAATGAGGGTCCCAAACTGACAATCACACTCAAAGACTTGAGTTAACCTAAAAGAAAGGTTATCCGTGCTAAGATGCATGGTATAGCATGTGCTTCTACTAAGTGCTGATTGGTTTTGTCTTATCTTTATAGCTCTCCCAGCTGGGAAAACCACTGAATAATTTCAAAGAATATTACCTACCTTAGGAAATCCCCTGAATGCTTTCAGAGAGCATTATCTCTTTGCCTACTTCTCTTTTCTTTTTTCCTTCAAGTCAATCACGCTGCACCAGACTGTAGCCAGTTACCTTTTGTCATATTGTATCAATGGAGACATGATAACCATGCACCCAGTTTCTCTTTATCAGATTGTTTCCATGGAAAAATGAAGACCAGCTGCAGAATTGCTACTGAGCATACATGCATTTGCTAGAAAAAAGCTTCATAATATTCAATGTTGTTTTTCAATTACTTGGTCTCTCTTAAAACGTGTTACTAAATCAATCTAAGGTCTTTAATCTAGACCTTCTCCCATGCAAGAATGAGAAAAAAGCACATTAGTATTTCTTTATCATGATTTTTAACCAGGCTTTTTTTACAATGCAGTGCCTACATTTCTTAAAACTGTACAAGAAGAAAGAGAGACGGGAGAAAAAAAGAACAGCAACACTTGTTTACAATCCCTATTACACTTTCAAATAACTAAAATAACTTTACTTTATAGCATGTAAAGAAAACCACATGGCACCAAACTGGTACTATTTAAGAGAAACAAAAAACTTTATTTACAGTTAACTTTCTCCTTCCTGTTCCCCTCCCCAAACCACTTTTCTGAACATTAATGACATGAAGTAGGGCATATGCTTTAGAGTCCCCACAAGTCCAACAGATTCTGAAAAAGTCCAATATTTCCAGATTTTCTTGTTCTGTTATACTTCACAAATATAATTACTGAATTGTAATCCCATATTAAGTTTCTGGTTTTATTACTGTTCATCTCCAAAATCCTGTCTCTGCTTAATTTCCAATGCACTCTTGATTCTTCTAGTCAACTCTCTTGCTCTCTTCCTTCTCTCTAACATTTTCCATTGAAATTTTTGAAAAGGTTTCACAGGTACAGTCCCTCTGTGGTCTTTAGTACCAGAAAACAAAGACGCAGAATCTCCTTCTGTTTCACAGTTTACTTTTTGTTGGACAAACTTTTGTATTTTCTCCATAGCATGTACTTCATCAAAAAATGATTTTGTGCCTCCAGGGAAGAATACCTTAAAGACAGCTGGGTATAGAAGTTTGAATGTCAGACCTGCATCCCAACATTCCCTGAATAGTGGAATAAATGTAATCTTCTGTCTGGTGTACAATGAGTAATCATTCTCCACAAACACTCTGCTGTCTCCCACATTTAGTACTTTGTCCTTTTGCCGCAGTTTTGTCAGAATCAACTCACTCCTTCTGCTGGAAAGATTGTGTATTTAATCTTAAAGGTCTAGGTTGCTTTCTTATAGCTTGGTTTGAAGCATACACATGATGTGACCTTTCAGCTAACAACTCCTGCTGTGAAATACCACTCCAGTTGCTTATTTGTGCTTTCATAAAATTAATGCAGTCTGTTCCTTCCAGCTTCTCTGGTATAGCTGAAAATTTCAGGTTTTCCCTACGTGCTCTGTCCTCTAATTCTATTATTTTTTTAAATATCTCTTCCTTAGCAGTCTCATATTCAGCCAGCTTTTTTTCATTTCAATCTCTGATTTTTGCAGCTTTCTTATCTCATCTTAATATCTGTTTAAAGCTTCTTCCATTTTTCCAGTCTTATGTTGTTTGTGTTGATATACTCTATCAGTGTTTTGTTTATTTTAACCAGGTCTGTATGTAGTTGTTTTATATCTTCTGTAGGTTACTGGAAGTCATGTTTGAAGGTTGCATTGCTTTTTGCTGAACAGCTGCAGAACTTTCCCAGTCAGTGTTATTTCCTCACTTTTTGTAGCTGTTTTTTCCAAGTCTTCTGTATTTCTTTATTCCTGGCACAAAGGCAGTGCACTTAATAGCCAGTTACTTAAATTTACCCATAAACACAAGTCTACTAGCCTTCTCTGCTGAGTTTCTGTTTTCACACTGGGAGAGCTAGAAACAAGGTATTACTCAATGTGCAACCATCTTGGAAGTTGGAGCATCTTAATTTACATAATACATTCCTACCTAAAAGATTTAAACGGGCAGAATTTCCTACAATAAAAGCATACTATTATTTTAGTGTATCAGTTTGAATAGCAACATGTTTTGTTTCTGGATAGTCTAAAGGGACATGGGACATACATATCCCACATTGTCTTTTCAGAAAGTGGAAGGTGTTCAGCATTTGCTGAAGTAATTCTAGATTTAGTAGCTCCTGTATCAATGAGAAATGGGATTAATAAATTTTGCACTATAATATTTGCAAGCTTAGTGGAAATGGTGGCTGCTCCAATGCTTTGGCGCAAGACTTATGTAGTAATTCCACATTATGTAGATGCATTGTTGTTAAACACTAAAATGCAATATCTATCTGCAGCATGGCTGTCTAAATATGAGTTGTTTTTACTTAATAACTCTTCTTTACAGATTGTTCGATGTCTGCCACTTAATCCTGCTTCCTTAAATCTCACAGCAAATGAAGGTGAGCCTCACAATTGTACAGTTGCTTTTAATTGTGTGCTTCCTCCTAGGTTGGATTTAAAAGATGCTCCATTGCAGATCCAGATCTAATTGTTTTTATAGATGGTTCCTGTGTTTGAAGAGATGATGTTGAACTCATAGCAGCCTTTTTCATTTGTGCACAAGAAAAAAGTTTAAGTGGGCAATTGAAAGGAAATGGGTGTGTTCAAATCGCTAGACTTGTAGCTATTACTGATTAAGATTGGAAAAAATCAATCTAACATTTTTTACAAATTCACTTTGTGCTTATGGAGTAGTTCATGATTTTTGGGACACTTCGTAAAGAACAAGGATATTTGACTTTTACAGGAACTGTTATTAAAATGCTGTTTTTAATCAGTTATTATATGCCTTATTATTGCCAAGGAAGGTAGCTGTGATTTAATGTGCCACACATAGAAACGAGGCCTCCTTTATAACTAAGAGAAATAGTTTTGCACATATGGCAGCCAGACAACCTACATTTTCTTAACTCTAAAAGAATGAGGTGGATAAATGATGGTGGGTTTCTATCAGAAGAGTAAACGATTAAATTAGTGAACGCTCTTATAATGAACTTTAAAACGTGAAACATGAAAATGTCGAAGGCATGGAACATCGTTTTTTTCCCCAACTGTTTTCTCCACTATGGTGCGATCTCAGAGTTGGTATATTTAAGTTGTGGGGCACAGCCTCCATATCAGGGGTTGTTGGGGGCATAGACCCCCACATCAGGGGTGTGGGGGGCAAAGACCCCCCCCACTTTATTTTGCCTGTACATTGTTTTTTTTTTTTGGATCAGCAAATTTTTTCCCTGGGAAAAAAATCACTGATCTGTTCCTTCGACATTTTAAGGTTTTGCATTTTTTAAGTTCGACAGAAGAGCGTTTGTTATTTTTAGCATTCGATCTTCTGATATAGATGCATGATGGCTGAAGGTGGTCACTGGACCTTTTGTGGCACCACTCGTATGGGTGACTAGTTGCCCCCAAAAATATTTTAACTCAGTCAAAGCCTACCATTGACCTTTTCCTTTGGGCAAAATGCTTTAATAAAACAGATCTCCAACGACTGGTATGTCCCTCAACTTTAAGAAGTTGCTCAACATTTGTGTAGCTTGCTTAGAAAACAGTGTCTAAATCTGTACTTACACCTATTCAAGCCCCCAAAAAGTCACGGGGGTCCATTTTGTTCCATACAAATGGGACTTTATTAAACTTCCTGAAGTGCAGTATTTATATATACAAAAGCTATTGTTGACACTTGCTGGATGGGCGGAGACATATCCTTGTGTAATAAATGGTGCAACGACAGTAGCGAAGAAATTACTAACAGAATTGATCCCAAGATTTAGGGTCTGTTGTTGCATTCAGTCAGATCAGAGCAATCACTTTACTAGTAAATTAATACAGCAGATTTGTAACATTCTGAATGTCAGATTGCAGTTTAATTGTCCCTATAGACCACAAGCTTCAGAAAATCAAAACCCATTTAACTAAAACCTGCAAAGAGACCAGTCTTAAATGGCCAGAAGCTTTGCCCTTAGTTTTATTCAGTATGAGAAGTCCAGTTCCTACCTCTAGAGAATTATCCCCTCATGAAATTCGTATGGACAGGCCCATGAGAATCCCAGCTATACCCCTTTCCCAATAATCTAGAATTGCAAGACATTGCATCAAAACATAATTTTTCTCTCCATTGCAAATCTCTCTGTTCTCTTTAGCAGAATTATCACTAATCTGTTTTTCATGCACTACAGTGACCTACAGAATAATAAGGTCATGAATTGCAGCTTGGAGATTTTGTCTACATGAAGGCACTCTCCTGGAGAGACACGGTCAGCATCATATGGAAGGGAATCTACTTGATTTTGCTCATAACTTCTACTGCATTCATTGTGAAGGCCCTCCACTTTGATATGTGTATCACATGTCAAGAAGGCCCTTCCTTGTGATGTGTGCAACCAAGACTCCATTGACATCATTCCATGTGAACCAGCAGAACCTATTGCAAGCAGAACCAGAATAAGAGCCAGCAACACCATTACATCCAGATGTGAAGCCCAATAATATTTTTTCATCAGGACCAAATCAAGAACTGAATATAAACCATTTGTTACCCAAATTGATTCCACGTTCACCATCCAAACTGAATCCATAAATGAGTGTAGCTGAGTTGTCCTTTGTTCTAGACCAGGAAGTGAAATCATGTGACTCCATTACTTCTTCCTGGTCTGAAGTAGACTTTACTGACTCTTCTTCAAGATCAACAGTATTTTTGCTTGCTTCTGAATTCAATATCAAAGATTTGCTATGCCTTTTGAATATTGAGACAATGTGTTATCCAAACACAGCTCATTTGCAAAGTCATCTGCAGTCATCTATTTGGGTTAGAGATTATTTGGTGATCAATTTTGTATAGACAATGAACAAACAGCTCAACACCCCTGTTTGCAGTTTCTTCAAAACCCTCTCCAACCCAAACATGCTTATTTTTCTTATGGACTTCTTACTGGGACAGCTACTGTGATTTTCAACATTATTTTGTTTCACTTGCTTTTGCCATCTGTAACAGTGAGTACATCTTCATCTGCAACCAATGGAACTGTACTATTTCTTAATATGAATGCATTGCTAAGAATAGAGACAGATATTTGGTTAGAATCCAGTCAAGAACACCCGAATGGCATCCTAGATTTAATTCTTTTTTCTGCTGCCTTATACCTCCTATCCATAGACTCTCAATGTAAGTGACTGTTCGATTTGTGCTTTTATACCTACTGCACATGATGGATGTATTCCACTGCTTCCTATGCAAGTGACTGATACAGACTTCCTACTGCATTTTGTAATATTTTTCCCTCTACAAATTGAAAGGCCAAAGAAGCTTCTACCCCATTTACAGTGATAACACATCAGTTATCAATGACTGTTAAAGGATGTTAAAGGACGTGTTTGCTGTCAAAAAATTGTATAAATTTTTTTTTGAAACAGTGCTTGCAGTTTCACTTGCAGAATTTATGTTGGGCTGAAGGACAGGGTATGGCAGCATTTGAGTATTATTATGTTTGAGGAGACCAGTCGTATTCCTGGTTAGTGAAAGACTGTTTGGTTGTTGCTATATAGGTTGTGGGTCTATATTAGAACATCGAAGTTTCAAAACTTCGAATGTTCTAATAATGAACCCTATTCAGCGAAAGATGAAAATATTGAAGCAATAGAAAAACAATTTTTTCCTAGGGAAAGAATTCAGTTGCCCATTTCTGTTGCTTCGATATTTTCATAGGTTCATAGTTTAGTACTAAGCCTGCCCCTCCTTGCGCCCATTTAAAGCTAGCCTACACACTCCTTTTGTGAGACTCAAACCCTGCCTTGTGTTAAGGCAAAACACACTTACCTTAAGCCACCCACCCCTCTTGCACTGTGCTGGAAAGTTACGGGTCAGGTACAGGTAAGTGTGTGATTGAGTGCAGGTTAGTTTAATTGGGGTTAGGGTGTGGTTTAGGTATGTTTGCTATTGTGTGGATGTGAGGGTTAGGGCAGGGTAGGTGAGTTAGGATTAGGGCGTGGGTAAGGTGAGTGTGTGATAGTGACAGACCTTAGGATTAAGGTTTGGGTTAAGGTAAGTGGATAGTTAGTGGTGTGTGTATAGTTTAGTGTAGGGTTAGGTGTAAGATTTTCGGTGTATGTGTGTGTATTGCTGTTTGTTTGGTGTGCTTGTGTTGTGTGTGTGTGTGATTTGGAACAGCAAATTTTTACCCTAGGAAAAAATTCGCTGTTCTGTATGTTCGATGTTTTCAGCTTTCGCTGAATAGGGTTTGATATTAGAACATTTGAAGTATACCACCTCTACAATGGTTTACAACTGAAATCTCGAAAGTAAAAAAAAAAAAAACTAAACAAAAAGGTGCTTAACAGTGAACTAATTCACTGAATGTACACATAACCTAACTGTCCTAATGTCAAAAATCAGCTGTTAATGCCGAAAATGTCGAACACGACATTTTCAGCACTTAACAGCAATACTACCCTTGCGCTACTCCTTAGCTAGCATACCTAACATCCACTTTATGCAGGGCCCCCCTCCCCAACTATATATTCCAACTCCGAGATCTCACTACAGTAAGGGAAGGGATGTATTTCCCTAACCACACTCTACCATGATCCCTGTACATCCCTTTGAACGTTCATATTTGCGAAAGCACAGTCCCTTCGCAAATATAATGTTCACTCATTTAACCTGCACACATATGAAGTATTCGAACATCTGTAGTTCAAATACTTCACAGCCATGCAATGGTGCACCGACATTCTAATGGTAAACCCCTATACAACATGCAGTGGTTTTAAATGAAGGAAAGATTAGCAATGATCATCACAGGAGAGATAGTGAAGACATTCCAAAGAGTGCATATTTCATTTTAAATGTGCTTTCATTTCAAGATGGATTCCTTAGTATTTTCTCAGTATGTTTGTGGTGATTTACTTCCTACCAAGTACGAAAAAAGACAGCATGGCAAAGTGTAGAAAGTTCTGTTCTTTGTAGAAAGTTCTTTTATGGAATTCAGAACTAATGCCTAATATGGAAACAAAACACAGTTCACCTGCTGAAAAGTCCACTCCTTTAATATAAAATACAATTCAAATGAAAATGCTGTTAAAAATAAAAAAAATTCAGATCTAATATGGAAAGTCATAAACATAGAGACAGGAGTTTGCATTTAGCCAAATTAATGCTAATCAGAAAAGGTATGAAGAATATATGATTCTACTGTTTGAGGAGACAGGATTTTGATTTCCTAGTCTTCCAGTTATGTGCCTTTCTTAGCAATAAAGGAAGATGTTGTTCTCTGCTGAACTCTGTCATGTGAAAGTTATTTCGTACCCTTAAGACTATCTTCTTTATATTTCTGGTTTTGCCTTGCAACTTGTAGGCATTTGTTTGTGCCATTTGCGGAGTCATTTTCTAGAAGTTGGACCTGACACATTTCCTCAGAAAAAACCTTTTCCCTGTCACTTCCACTACACAAGACTGCTTGGACACAACATACAAACATGCATGTATTCACAATACATACATCCCCTTACCTGACCATAACTCTAAGCCTATCCCATAAACACTCTCACAAACACTCTAAACCTATCCCCTTACTTAACCCTAACCTGCAAATATACATACCCACCTACTCTAAATAAAAGTCTCCTTACCTATTTCAGTAAAACATTGGTTCAATGCTGGTTTTTGTAATATGACATTTGGCAAAATGTACTACCTTTACACTTTTCAAACATAAGCTCATTCAATAACGTATACAGATCCCCTTCATCTTTATTCCTTTTACTTCACCCATGTGCACCAAGGTGGTCCTCATATCCAGTTCTGCCAGTCCCAATATGGGTTTTCAGGTCCACCATTGTCAGCACCAACTCATGTTGTCCTGCTTTATTTCATAGGTCCTACAGATGTTGCCTGAATTTGCAGTTTTCTTTGTCATCACAACCCTGATAAATGGCATAAACTGAGATTACAAATACTCCCTTATTTTTACACTGATATCTGATTATCAAAAGTCTATCTCTAATTGTGATGACATCCCTTACTGTCTGAAGTCTCTATCTCACCACAATTCCCACACTATTTACAGTCTACACTCCACCTGAGGAGTAGACTTTGGAACCCAAGACAGGTGGCTTTGCTGTGCTTCCCTACCATTTTGCCATCTGGATATGCAGGATGTCCAGTTTCCTTCTTACCATCATGTCATCTAATTCCAGCCTGCATCCTGTCCGTGAACCTATATTCAGTGTAGCAGCCCTTAGTTCATGACCATCGTGTCATCTAATTCCAGCCTGCATCCTGTCCGTGAACCTATAGTCAGTGTAGTAGTTCTTAATTCATGAAAAAGGACAACTTTTTTATTTCATCCATTTGTTAACCAAATAAGCCCACTGGACATAGAGTCCCTTTTCAGAGGTGATCCAGCAGCACTGTCTAGTTAAGTGACTGATTCCTATTCACGGTAAGCATATGAAGGGGGAATCAACTTCTCTAAGTCTTAATCCTCTATGAGAACTGATAGAGAGCTTATATGACTTTGGACCTTACTTTTACTGAAATTTGCTGCATGTATAGAAAGTCCCGAAGGCACCATTTAATAATATAAATAATAGAAGTGTCTTCAACTTGAATGGGGAGGGGGGTGATATCAGAAATCACAAGAATGCCAAACAGGCTAAAACTTGTAAGCACTGTTCATACATTTCATACATTTATAGTACATACCAGGCGATCAGCCAACAGACCATTATAAGCCTAACCAATAAATATTATTCAAACGTTCTGCCTCAGGGAGTGCAAAATAAGATAAATGGAGAGGAGGATATTTGGGTTTGTCCATCCAATTTTCTAGATGTATCTTGAAGATGACAGGAGTGTTACTCTGCTTGCCATGTAGTGGGACATTGCTCCAAAGTCATGGATACATTCAGATATAAACCTATCATTCCAACTTCTTTTGTTCATGAAGGTTTAATTTCTTTAACCAGGTATTTGAAGAACTATTTGTTCTGCAAAGGTCAAAGAGGGTAGGATCTTTCATGGCTTGAAGGCTAGGGACAGATCTCTTTGAGATTATGCTCAAAAGTTTGAGTACAGAGAGAGGGTTTCCCGTCTCACCTGATAATTAAGATTTCTGAGACCACTTATCTTTTAGACAGGAATCTCTGAGCTCTTCAAGTTGAGTTAAATACTTAGACAAATACATGCTAAAAGGGGCATTGTATTCAATAATAGGTCTTACAGGATATGAGTAAAGGGGAAATTAAGACTTCTTTATATCTAACAGAGATGCCTTTGTAAATTAGATGAGCTAGATTGAAGGCTTTCTGAACTGCTGCATATGTGGTGTTCATAAGATAAGGAATTATTACAAGAGTGCCTACATCCTTTATGATAGTCCAAGGGATAAGAGATTTTCAATATCTAGACCAATGAGGTCTGAGATAACACATTCCTAGGAAGCTAGTGAGAATAAATGGGTTTATAGTTACCAGGGTCTATGGTCAGTCCACAATACTATTACAACCATTGAATCCCAGGTGCTTAGACACCCTGATCTTACAGCAAGGGACTTGGGTGTCTTGTAGCTTGCATGAACAGATGTTATTGCTTAAGCCTAACTGCATGTTTGAACAGGGTGCAGCAGCCATGGGGGCGGGGGGGTAGTGGAGCTGCACTTCACCAGAACACAGTAGTTAAGTTCAGGCAAAGTTGATCCAGTAGCCATGAAGAGGGAGTCGGAGAGGGTGAAAGTGCAGGTTACAGTTTTAGGCAATAATCAGGGGGGGGGGCTATAGGTTTGGGAGATCTTTATGTTTAAGGAGCAGGAGGGGAATTTATGGCAAGAGCATGATTTGGGTCTTTAAGTTCAGGAAGTGCAATAAGAGTTTTAGCTTTAAGTAGTGGTAGGGAAGTTTTAGGGTAGAGAGCAATAGGGTAATTTAGGTTTAGGGAGCAGGAAGGAAGTTTTAAATTTAAGGAGCAGGATGGGAGTTTGGGATTAATGAGTAGAGTTTTCGTATTAGGGAGTGATTAGAGACTTTACATTTAGGGTAGGGAGAGTGGGATTTTAAGTTTAGGGAGTGATCGGGGACTTTAGGGTTAGGGATGAGAGTACTATGGCTAGAGGGAGGAACCAGGTGGAAATGTTAATGGGAGAGTTAGGATTGTCATATGGCTATGCATTTGAGCAGGGTCAGATAGAGGGGGACTAAGATCAGGCTAGGAGGAGTCGGGTCCCTTGTCAATTAGAGCAAGTGGCAGTGAGCATATCTGTTGGCGCTTAGATTTTTGAGAGAGCTGAGAGTGCTTCCTGCATTGTAATTAAAGGGTATCTGGGACTGTGTAATCTGTGGAACAGCTATAATTGTAAGTGGAATAAAATTTGCACTAATTTGACAGTTAGTACATTAGCTATTTCCATTAAGTCAGAGTGGCAATATTATTGAAGACTAGCTCCAGCACTGGTGAGTAGTAGCTTATAATTTCCTGACCTAGTAAAAGGAAGATTTTTTTTTCCTTTTGTTTTAGTGGTTCATAGGTACTAGGCTATTGGCCCAAGGGCCCACACAAGCCCAGCCACAACAACTCCCTGGCCACCTCCCCCCACACCATCTACCTCCTCCGACCCCCGTCTAGCAGGGTGACTGACGTGATCCCTGGGGTGAACTTCCTTTCTCCCGTCCAATCATCAAGGTTTCTTTTGAAGAGGACCAAAGAGGTGCTCTGCTTGACATGTACGTGCAGCCTATTCCAGAATCTGGGGAGTCTCTGGGTCAGGAACCTATCCCTCCAGCATGTTTTGTTTATTGTAATGACAAAGTTTAGATTCCCTGGAGTGTGTGGCTCTGAGGGATTGGGATTTCTTTAAGTGTAGCATGTCCAACAGCTCTGGGTTTGACATGGCCTTGTATGTTAAGCAGAGATTGCCTCAGAGTAGAAGATATGTGACAGAGTATAGCTGGAGTTTTTTAAGACGGTCAGCATAGGGCATCTGCTTTAGGCCTGTGATTCTTTTAGTGAGGTATTTCTGTGGCCTTTCCAGTTGTTGCAGATGTCTTGAGAGGTACATTTCAAATGGGGCGTTGTGTTCTATAATGGGTCTAATGAGGGATGAGTACAGTGGTACAATGACTTCCTTTTTTCTGGATGAAAAGCCCTTAGTGATAAGGTGTTCCACATAGAAGGATTTCCTGATGGTTGTGGCGATGTGGTTATTGAAGGTGAGACCACTGTCCACCTGTGTCCCTAAGTCTCTTATCACACTTTCAGTGTGTAGTGTACTGCCACTTATGTGGTATATCACAGGTACATGTTTTTTCTCAAAGGGGATAACTATACATTTCTTGACATTGAGCTTGAGCTGAGCTTGAGCCCATGGCTCTGGCACCAAGCATCTGTTTCTGTAAGACCCTTTTGTAGAGTATCCACATCATTTGGGTATTCAGTAATGGCTCCCAGTTTGCAGTCATCTGTGAACTTTGTTAGCCAGAGTCCCTTAGTGTTGGCCTGTACTTTGGAGAAGTAGATGACAAACAAGAGAGGTCCCAGGACTGAACCCTGAGGTACTCCACTTGTCACTTGTCTGGAGCTGGATTTGGAGTCAGCTACTTTTACAGTGTGGGTTCTGTCAGTAAGCCAGTTGGCAACCCATCAAGTGATGTAGGGATTAATGCCCAGCTTAGTAATTTTATCTATGATTCCAGAGTGGAGGATGGTGTCAAAGGCCTTGGCGAGGTCCAGATAGCCTGTGTGGACTGCCTTACCCTTGTCCACGGCTCTGGAGACTGATTCGAAGAAGTCAGTCAGATTCAGGAGACAAGATCGGCCCTTCACAAACTCAAACTGGGTGGGGTCCAGTGTTTGAAGGTTGCCAATGTCTTTGTTTATAAGTTCCATGGCCTTGCAGATCAGGCTCATCAGACTGATGGGGCGGTATTTCCCAGGATCCAAGGTGGATCCCCCCTTGTGGAGTGGAATAACTGTAGCTGTGCACCACTCAGTGGGCACAAAGCCTGAGGTGAGGGTATGATTAAACATGACACTTAGGTAAGGTGCCAGTTCATATTGTAGTTCATGTAGTACACAGCCCGGGATGTCATCTGGTCCCATGGATGCTGTATTCTTAGCTTTGGAGAGTGCGTTTTTTACCTGTGTGGCCATTATTACCGGAATTTGGCAATCTTCCAGTATTGAGATGGGCCATTTAGGGGGTGAGATGGGGGTGAATTTGGCACTGAATCGATCTGCCAGGATATTAGCAATATCCTTGGGATCAGTATATTTAATGCCATTCTGTTGTAGCTCAGAGCAGATCTGAGCATTGCCATTTAGATTCTTGACATAGTTATAGAATGCCTTGTGGTTGTCTTTGGAATCTTTGGTAATTTTTATTTTCGTAACTAGCTTTGGAGGATTTTATGAGGGATCTCATCTTCTTACTGAGGCTGGTAAGGGAGTGTTTTGCATTCTGGGATTTTCCTCTTTTCTGCAACAGTTTTTTCCTTTTAAAGAAAAATAATCTGGTTCCACACAGCACTGAAAATCAATATGTCCTTTATTGTAGTAGGTAAGTGCTTTCTCGGAATAACATCTCCTTCATCAGACCAACAAAGATAGAATAGCAGTTACATTTTTAAACACTAAAACATCCAATCAAAAATCAGATAAAATGTGCATCATAGCTAAAAGCCATGTGATAAAATACATCTGTAGAATATATAGATCGTTAAAAAATTGAATAAAACAGACTAAATGAACAATATGTACTTAAAACTGGTAAATACAATAGTAAAAAATAATAAAAGATGGACTATTATTTTTCTTTATCTTGTATTCTCTGGTTTTTGCATCTGATTCCTTATTTGGTTCAAGGACTGTTTTCGTTTAGTTTTTTCCTTTAGTTGTAAAGTTTGTTTATAGCAGAGTACCACCAGACTGGCTTCTTTTTTTTGGAGGAGAGCATCTTGGTTCTATTTGGGATGGCACGATTCATGCATGAGTGGTAGTACTCGTACAGTGCCTTAGTGTAGGACTCAGCAGTCAAACTTTCAGTTCCCATCTGCATGGGTGTCATGAAGTTTGTAACTTCTGACTTGAGTAGCGTGAAGTTGACTTTGGAGAATTTTTTTATGCAGGTTTCCTTACTGGGGGATTGGGGTGGGATGTGGATGTTAAGGATGATTAGCTTATGGTCTGACCTGACCAACGAGGGGGTGACCATAGGTGTGGAGCATCGATTTCCCATGTTGGTAATGACCAGGTCTAGGATATTGGAGCCCCTGGTGGGACTATGGATTAGTTGATCCAGGGCATTGGAAATTATGAATTCCAAGAACCGTTGGGCAAAGGTGTTGGTACATGAGTAGTTTTCCCAGTTAATGGCAGGGTAGTTGAAATCACCCCAGTATTAGGGTGTTTGGTTGTATATTAATATTTTCCAGTATGTTTAAAAAGGTGTAGTGAGAATCTTGGGGCATGGTGGGGGATCTGTAGCAAGCTACAATTTGGATTGCAGTCTTACCTCGTGTTAGTTGCACCTGGAGAATTTCAGATGCATTGTGTTGGGCAACTAACCTGGTGGTGTAAATATCCATGGTGAGTATGGACACTCCTCCACCTTTAGTGTTTCGATCCTGGTTTGGTGGCCGAAAAGTGTGGTAAGAGTTGTAGCCTGGTATTGCAGGGGTGCTCTCTGGAGCCTTAAACCAGGTCTCAGTTACTGCACAGATATCGATGTTCTCCATTTTTAGGAGTGCCTTGAGAGAGTGCATTTTCAGATTTAGACTTCTAGCATTGAGTAGCATTACCTTCAGATTTTGCATGCTTGTACCTGTTACGTTGGTGGCTTTGTCCTTTGAACTTTTCCTAAAAAAGGCACTATAGGGGTGGCAAGAGCCTTAGCCAGTAACCTGAATCCTAGGGGTGACAGGTGCAGACCATCTTTGGCAAAGCATCATGGTCTGTCGATCATGTCGTCCCAGGCAGACAGATACTGGATCCAACTGGTAATTCTAAGTTTATATTCAGCCTTTACTGAAATGTAGATTTGTATGTAGATGGACTGAATGATTTAGGACATTACGTCCTGTAGGGGGTTTTTAGGTGTTGAAGGTGTATGTGTTTTGCAAGTGCAGTGTAGGAAGTTTTACATTAGTATTTAGTGAGTGGTGTTTATACGGCAGATTTACAGGAATTGTAGCACCTTTGAAACTAAATAAAGGCTGTAGCTAAACCCATGATGATATGCTAAGAGTATGGGCATCAGACATATAGCTGTATTTTTATCATACCTTTTACATGTGATCCACTTTAAGAGCATATATAAAAAATACTTCCAACATAAGTGATTACCCTTTCAGTGTTTCAGACCTTTCTGTTCAGTTATGTAGCTCCTTGCTGTTAGGTCGCTCAAGGTTTCATAGTGGAACCACACTGACATTACGTTTGAATTTAGATTTGAAGACATTGATGATAATGCACAATGGCAGCAGTTCTAATTTCAGACTTAAGAGGAAGATATTTCTCTGTGTTTTAATTTAGTTTTAGACACCTTAGTGATACTTCCCGTTGGCAGCAGTTCTAATTTTAAATTAGCCAGTAGGCATGACAGGTTCAAATTTGCAAACATTCTTATATTAAAATGTTAAATATAATATATTGGCATTAGAAATATGAAAATCAGCAGCAACTGAATGCCCCAGTGAATCAGTCAGAAACTGCAGATTAGCAGTCTGTTCAGTAATTAAACAACAATGCTTATTTCATATGGAACCCTAGAGCATCCTAGTAGGTGCAAGCTCTGTGGTTAGGAACATAAAGGTAAAATCCCTGAATGATGGCACCTCTATCTCTCAGTATGAGTTATAGGGCTTTCACCCCCCCCAGAGGAATGAATAAACCAATAGCATGAACAAAGGTGAAGGCATGACTGTCATGAAAGCTGGAACAAAAAGAGATATTTACGGTGATGAAAGTACTGGATTGTTTATATCTTGAAAGCTTAGCACTAGTTAAACTAGGAATATTACATTCTGAGGAGATAATCCAAAAATGTTCAAATGGTTTAACAAATTTTGCAAGAAATCCAAACTTCAGGATTTCAACAGCAGTGGTAAATTTAGTATTATTGTTTCATTATCTAAGAAACTTTTAAATGCAACTGTGCAGACGTAGCAATATTTAACTAACTTAAGGGAGGAATTCTGCTTCGACTTTGACTGGAAACTGTCAAAATGTACTTCTCATAAAAATATTTAATCTTAATAGAGTGTTTCAGTTAGATTAACCTTTTAATAGCCACGGTATTGCAGTTCATCAGCAGTAGAAATAACCTGCAAATTCAGGCTGTGTTATCACCTCAGCTATCATTAGTTTAGTAAAACTGAGTAAATGTGTTTGTCTAATTATCAACATGATCTTGTTCCAGAACCTTCTGTTTCCTGTACCATTGCATGCAATTATAACTTTGAAAACAGTTTTAACTTCCCATTTCTATATGCTCTCAGCTGCTGCTGTTCCAGCCTGGTCAGCTTTGGCCTAAGCCTAAAGCAGGTCACCATTCAGTCCACTCAGCATCATTCCTGTTACAGCATTTAAAGGACACCATATGTATTACAAAATATCGTAACAAATACATGGCTATAAAATTAACATTCAAATTATACACTGCATCTAGATCAGCTGCTTATAAATTAATTTGCAGACTACCTATTTATAAAATGAATTACATAGTAATGTCAGGTAGAAGTTTCGTGTTACTATATCAGAACAGTCATTTTTATATGTGCACAACATAGGGAGTTGTGGATAGTCCCACGGGTTCCTATTATTTTAGTGAACACAATGAATTGTGGATGCTGTTTAATCGAACATCATTATGTGAAATGGCAAAATACCGAAAGCACGGAACAGCGATTTTTTTCCTTGGGAAAAATTATTTATTTTGTGTTTTGATTTTTTTTTTTATGGCTCAGCAATTTTTTTTCCCTGGGGAAAAAAATCAGTTATCCGCGTGTTCAACATTTTGGGTTTTTGGGGATTGTGGGTTGATTTTCTAGCATTCGCAATTCATTGCATTTGCTTATATAATATAGACCCAGTCCCACATACTGCTCTTGTTGACAGCTAGTTTGTCTCACTGGATGCATGGGAAAGTTTCTTTCTTTGTCAGTTTAAATTTATAAACCACATTGGGGATGTTGAACTAGCAATATACCACTGTTTTATAGAAAACACATCCTGTAAGTAAAGCAATATTTTTAATATATAATATATTAATAATAGACCAATTGATTATCATTATGATGTATAAATAAATGACTCAACAGCTGATTTCTCGGCTGAAATTTGATTCCACCATTTCATCTTGCAAGCAGAAAGGATAGTCATTCTACAGAAAAAGATCAGTTTGTCAGGTTACATCACAAGTCATCTAACAGGATTTCCCAATAATAAACGTGACCTCTCAAATTGTAATGTCATGCATACATTTTGACTGTCAATTTATTTTGTACCATGCTTTAAATTCTAGGTCATTCACTTGAATCTGAATCTGCTTGTATCACAAAAAAGCTGCACTGGACTTCAAATGACTGACCCTTCCATGCCACTCCCACTGTGTTGAGTCAGTAACGCTGTTTTATAGGTTTTGGCATATAATTCAAGGCATGTTTAGACATATATTAATTTGCTTCATTTTACAGGCACACTTTGAATAAATGCAGCATTGTGAGCTATTTAAACTAGAAATAATATAAATTTGTTTATTTTATATTCCATCTCACTTAGAAGCATAGACATCAGTGCAGGTTAACAAAAGAAAGGTATGGTTTAAATTGGGTAGCCTGTAATGCTGAGGTCTTATCTTTTGCTTCACTAGGGACTTTGATCACAATCTTCATTATACGATTAATAGTGCAAGTGAAAAATTGTGTAGCTCTCTTATATTTACATTGTTGTATAACAGCTGCACTCTCACTGTTCTTTGTAACTTTTCTTGTACTTTCTCCACAGCCTGCTGTTGGGAGAGTATTATATCTGTCAATGTTCCAGCAGCTTCTGCCACATTCACTAGCTTTTGGAAGAAATGATGCAACATCAAAGGCTGCCATCTGGTCCACTTTAAGTTTTTGTTCACTAATCTCCAGATGACCTTTTTTAACTTTTATTACAGGTCCTGTCCAGAGCTTTGGGGCTAAGCAGTCACCTTGTTTGGGTACTCTGACTCCCGTCAATGTAATATTATTGTTGTATGTTTGTTTCCCCTTGGTGAGTCTTAAAATAAATCTACCAGCTAGTGTCCTAACTTTTTTTTAGAGAGGATTAAAGTAGAGTTTAACATTAAATTTAATTAGGTAAGATAAGGCAATAATTTTAATCAAAAGAAGAACTGTATAGTCATGGGGATAATGGTACTGATTCATATATTTACATGAGGATCCAATACTTTTAATGACATTAAATAACTTGGGAATAATAGGAACTAATTGAGGTTTACAGTTTTGTAAAAAGGATTATCAAATACATCTGGAGCAGGGACTGTATCTGGTTTTAAACAGCTAAACATTACAGAATTTGCATGGAAAGAGATATCAGTCTACAAAATTCCCAGCCTGTTATTTGGAATTTTGAAGTTAAGTCAAAATTATTTATACTGGGCACATTTTATGAGGATATGTTGACTCATACATGATATTGTGCATATTGTAAAAAAAACAAAAGTATTTATTGTGGTTTACTAAATAATGAGTCATTTTGTTTAATACAACTGATATTATTAGAATTATGGTTGAATTTTAGTATACCTGCAAGAAGATTGGAGGAAACATTGCCTCACTGGATGATATCTTTATCTCAAAAACTAACTTGTTAAAGTGTGTGTGGTTTTTTAATCCAAAAGCAAAAATGGCCAGCACAATGAGAGAATCAAAAGCATTTATTGACAAGACATACTGGTTTGGGCTAAAAGCCTTCTTCAGTGTACTTACAACCATTTGAATGGCTCAACTTTAAGTATGGAATACACCAATCATATCAGTCCTCTCATTAATTATTAAAACAGATTATGTTTAAACAGAAAGAGATCATCCCTAAACCATGCTTGTCAGTCAAAGCCAGGTAAATATAATCATAACAACAGCCAGGACTAAAACCCCATGAATATACAAATACATAAAAAGAATACTTATCTAATATAACTAACAATTAACAAAATTGTTATAGATGTTCATTTAGGCAAGGTGAAAATAGTCCACCAATTTGATGATCCAAATACATTCTTTTTTATTAAGAATACTGTGCCAACCCACTTTCTTATTTCTGTTGCCAATAATTCTATCTATGGCAATGAATTTAAAACATGCTGTTGGATGTTGTATAGAATGCTTATATAAAGCATTAGAGATACTTTTATTCCTAATACTACTAAATATTCAGATATACATAGTTTAAAAGGCTGGGAAGTTTGACCAATATAGAAAGCCAAACATGTACAAGTTACAAGATATATGATCCAATCAGAACTGCAGTTCACAAAGACATTAATATGAAAAATTTCTGGAGTACTTCTAGTGGTAAATTCTTTAGTCTTACTGACATATCTACAAAATGTGCAATGGCCACAAGGGATACAACCAGCACCACCATCTAGGGTCCCTTGTTCAGGTGCACCAAATTGTAAGTTTTGTTTGTAATGACCAAAAAGACTTCCTAGGGTTTTACCTCTTCTAAAGGAAAAATGGCAGTTGTTCCCCAATATCTTTGAAAGACATTCATTGGCCAATAAAATATTCCAGTGTTTATGAATTAAGTTCATGACCCTGTACGTATTACATGCATAAGTTATACTGAATCTAATGATATCTTGTTTCCCTTTATTGTGCTGTTGATATTGTAATAAATCACTCCTATTGTACGTATGACCTGAATTACTAGCCCAAACAACTTGAATTTTATTATAGCTCCTATTGCAAAATCTAGTAATAAGATATTGCTTTGGATGTTCAAAGGCATCATTACTTGAACAAATCTGACATATCCTAAGAAAATGAGATTTAGGAATGTTTCATATAATGTGTTTGGGGTGACAGCTAGATGCAAGTAATAAGCTGTTGGAACTATGTTGTTTTCTAAATACATTACTGGCCAAAGTGCCATAATGTTGATGGTTATTTGAACATCCCAAAAAAGAAATGCAGTTTGCATCATAGTGAACTGTAAATTCTTTGCCCCACTTATTTTCATTGAGATAATTGACAAATTCTTGAAGATATCCTAAATCAGCTCTCCAAATGAGCCAGTAATCATCAAGATATCTTCTCCAGATATCAATTTCATCTAAAATTGTGGTTGTGGTCATAGATAATTTGTTGCTCCAGGTAACCCATAAATAAGTCAGCATAGATGGGTGTAAAAGATGCACCCATCATGGTGCCCTTTAGTTATAAATAGCACTTGTTGTCAAAAATAGAACACATTTTTAGTGAAAACATGTTCAGCTAAACATACCAAAAAGGTATTGAAACTGGGACTATATAAAGGAATATTTTCCAGCCAGTACTGTAGAGCAGTCAAAACCTGCCCAATGAGGTATACTAGTGTATAATGATTTAATGTCTACAGGTACATAATCCATTCTGGTTCAAGCTGAGAATTCAAAATAATGTTCAAAAACTGAGTTGGATCCTAAATTCTGGCTCTAACACCTTTAAGCAAGGGTTTAAGTAAAAAAAAAAAAAAAGCAGAAAGATTTTCAGTCAAAGAACCATGACCTGATACAATCGGTCTACCCGGTGGTAGTTGTGGGTCCTTATGTATTTTGAGAAGCAGATATAAGCACTATGGTAGAGAGTCTGAGACAGTTAAATGGTTTAATGTTTGTTTAATGTTTGCTTACTTATTATACCTTCACTTAAAGCCAAATGTAAAAAACTGTCAATTTCTTGTTTAAACTTAGGACTTGGATCAATAACCTACCATCAGAAAGCTGTTTATCTGCTTCTGCTAAATACATACATCGATCAAGAACAACCACAGCATCACCCCTGTCAGCTGGAATGATAAATTTCTATTATGCTGAAGATTATCTAAGGCCTGAATTTCTGCAGCAGTTAAATTAGGCGGCTTGTATGGTGTATAAATCTGAAGAAAAATGTAAAGAATGCATTTTTGGAAAATATCCACATACTTATTAGCTGGAGGAATAAATGTGGACTTATGAAATTTAAAGCTATATTGAGAGTCATGTGCGGTGGTGCAGCGGTATCATTGTCGCCTCACAGTAAGAGGTTTTCCCGTTCGATTCTCTGCTGGAGCGCCTTCTGTGTAGAGTCTGCATTTCCTCCCCATGGTCAAGTGGCATTCAAAAGACATGTGTGAATGGGCATGCCTTTGTTGAAGGTTGGGCGTCGGGCTGGCACCTCGGCACTGTAAAAATCTACTGCCAATCATTAGCAGACCGGAGTTCCACTGTGGTGACCCCTAACCAGGAAAAGCTGAAAGAAGAAGATTGAGAGTCATACGTGAGTGCAGATTTTTCAAAAAAGCAGTTTGAAATTAAAATTTCGACAAAATGATAGAACATCATTAACAAAATCTTGTTAAAATACAACAAAACATGGTACAAAGTTCAAGCCTTTATTGAGTAATTGTATTTCAGCATCTGACAAACTAACCAAAGAGGTATTATGTAGATTGCCATGCCCAGCTAACGGGGAATTAGGAGGTGGAGTAATGTCTCTATTGAGCCTGCTTGATTGATGCTTCCTACCACCCCTCCTTCTAACCGTAAAGGGTTGGAAACATTCGGTTGACCTTTACTTGCTGCAAAAGTAACATTGTATCTTTTGTTGACTGGTATACGAAGAAGAATGGTCTCCAGAAGTGTCAGTAGTAAGTGAATTACATTGCTTTTTTTAAAATAGATTTAGGCCATTTCCTTTTAGTTCCCATATTAGGATTATCTGAATTATAAAATTGAACTCTCTTGTATTGGTCAAATGGTCTACCTAAGTTATAATCTCTTTGAGCCTTGTTATATTTCCGAATTTTCCTATTGTTTTTAACTGTGTTTCAAAATCAATTAAATCTTTGGATCATTTCTGAAATAATGTCTTGTATAATAGATGACTTTCCAACTGTTTGGCCTCCTCAGACAACTGGGTTACTTCTGATATAGAGCTAACTATTCTTCGTTCATAAAAAGAGTGTAGAATTTCAACAAATTGGGAACAGTCATGCTGTTGTGCCGCTGCCCATTCTGTGGTCATTATATCATCAGCCTGTTCTACTAATTGTTGTAGCCAGATCCATAACCCTCTAGGTGTGATACCTTGAAGTTATATGCATTGAATAATTTCAAGTGCCAGACATTAGATCTAAGATTTTTCATTGATTTGGTAAGTTTAGAGAAAGTATTTGTACACTGAGCTGTGAAATTGGAGTTTTCATACCTACCTATCTCACAATCAAGACCAAAAACCTGAAGGTCATCCTTGTCAGTGGACAAACCCTGCAGTATCATTAACAAGTCCATCATATATTGCCAAATGCGGGATTACCCTTAATCGAATTCTAGTAAAAGTCTGAATAACTTCCCACAACAAAAATGCAAAGGTTGGTTAGTCCAATTGATGTAAAGGAAAAATATTTGTGGTAAGTTACTTATAATGCAGTGCTAATATTCCGTTAATTCTACAGAAATTTTTATACACATTAGACGTAGGTCATGGTAAATGGCATGATATAAAGAAAATGCAAATTGTCTATCAAAGATGGTACAACACCTAGTGCTTAGGATTCATGTTGCACTTCTGCTCAACAATTATAATTTTAATATAGGGCTATTGGTCGATGCCATGCATGGCACAAATCCACTCATGCAATGGTATCAATTGCATAAAGATGAACAACTTGTCACTACTTCTTTACCATGTTGTACCCTCCAAAATATAGAGAGGGGACAACATCGCTATACATGCATCAGTTCTGCTCAACATATATAGTATAAATCAACCATGCAAACATGTTTTGACCAATGTCTCTCTAATAAATCTAGAATAATCACCCAATGATTCTAGACCAAAGTGACACAGCTGGATTACAAAAAATACAAACATTAAATTTTGCATGCAGCACTTCTGCTCAACATGTATAAAGATATATCATGCCATCTACCAACACTAAAAAGTTGTAAATAAATCAAAAGCAAATACATCAAATGGACAGTAGCATTTCATATATGTAAAGAACTACAACAATATCTAATTGTTGACTATAATTCAATCCATTCTGGCTCCCCATGGAAAATATTGCATCAGGCCAACAAATTACAGTACATACAAAATGGTTAAGGTAGTTCTATATAGAATTCAGCAAAATTTGTAACACAGCTATATAACTGTATCAATCCTCCCAAAGGAGAAAATATGGTCTCTTAAATAATATAAATATAAGTTATGCAAAAGATGATACAAAATAAAAATGCATATAATATTCATAGCAAGCTTGTTAATCTACTATATAGCTTAAATATTTGTTGTATAGATTGACCTCTGAACGTTATTAGAAAAAGCCAATCCAGTTGTAAATAACAATTAGAATAGTAAAAAAATGTACAGTGATGATATAATCCAAAAATGTTCAAGTTATGATAGTACAGAAATCCATTAACTCAAATGTATGCATATAATTCAAATAATCACGTTGTGAGATCCATCATACAATAGATAACAAGTATATTATTACAAGCCTAGATACAAAAGAATATGGACCCCCAAAGGTCTCCAATGTTCCAAAAGACCTTTGTCTACGTTCTGAACCAGCTAGAATAACAGGTCTATAAACATCCCCTCGAAAACACCTGATGACTTCTTCCTGCAGGAAAAAATTTGTTTTAGAGGCAATAATATACCTGGACTAGACAAATCCAAGTAACAGCAAACCACAGATAATGTAATAAAGTAGTTGCATTCAATTCACCCTAGTTAAACAGGTTCCTATCAGCAGACCAAAGATGCATGTTTTTGAATGCGTCTTGGTCAAACTGACAAAACCAAAACTGCAAAATATCGAAGCGGCATGTAAGTGAATTCTTTTCCTGGGAAATAATTTGCTTGATAAACACAAAAGCCAGAAGAAGTAGCTGGATTGAACCCACTCAAAGTAATGCAGGCTGCAAATCACCACACAGTTGTAAAATGCAGAATCCACTTTAACTTCAGACCAAAAAAAATCCAAGGATGAGCGCTTTCGTCCAGAAAGATCTAGACTTCATCAGACAATTTACCCCACATAGTTACTTCCTTCTTATACAGTTCAAACAGGAAGTTCCACCCAGTTATAAACTAATCAATTATGTCATTAAAAGCACAATATTTACAGTCACTGAATTTAAAAAGCAGACAAAATATACAAACTGAAAAAGTTCATGGAACACATCACCCTAAAAACACATTATATATAAGCACTGCTTCATAAAATGACAATGTACAATAAATATTGAAATATGTTGAATGTGTTAAAACAATAGATATGTATAATTAAATACTAAAAACTAGATATAGTAGAAAATGTTAAGAGAAATAAATACACTTATAATAAATACTGAACATGTGAATTATTTAAAATATTAAAATGTTAAAATGCATAATGGAGAAATATATATATATATATATATATATATATATATATATATATATATATATATATATATATATTATCTTTCCAGTGCCTTTAGTTTTAGAATTCGGCTAATGGAAATATGCTCATTCAGGCCTGGCCAGTTCCCAGCAGTCAAACATAATTGCCAGTATAATTCTCTTTTCTCAAGTAATAGTGACCATGCACCACCCCTCATGCTGGTACTGATATTATCTATAATAAAAAATTGGAACTTATGGTCATTATACTCCAAAACATGTTTGCTAAGAGAATTTGTTTCTTTTTTATTCCTTATGTCATATAGGTGTTGATATATGTGATTTTTTAACTTTCTATCAGTCTTGCCTATTTAAAAGCAAGAACAGGTGGTACACATGGCATAGTAAATCACTTTCTCCGAGTTACAGTTATATTTCTAACTGAGTCTGATTTCGATATTATTGTCAAAAATATTGCCTTCTTTAATGTAACTGCAATAGTTATATCTGCCACATTTGTTCATAGAACCTGACCTGTGGTTTGGGTAAGAGTTATTGCTCTAAAATATGTTTTTCCTATTCTTGCCTTTCCTATATACCATAATAGGTTGCGGTCGTATTAGTGGTCTGATGTTCTTGTCATGTCTCAAAATAGATCAGTTTTTTGTTAAGATGTTTCTTACTATGCAACTATCTTGAGTGAATACAGTAATGAAAGAAGTCTTATAATCATTCTTACTTGCAACACTGTCAGTTTCTAGATTACTGGTGGAAGGACCACTGTCAGTCATATTACAAGAAAGTAAAGGTACATAAAAGACACTCTCTCTCTTGTTAACCACCTCAGTCATATCACTAATGAACTTACAAGGATAGGCTCTTTTTTGAAACATATTTTTCAAGTTGTCACATTCATCTAAAAATTCATCAGTACTAGATACCATATGAGCTGCGCGCATGAACTGTCCCTTAACTATTTCTTTCTTTTGTTTGACTGGGTGTGTGCTAAAAAAAATGCAGTAGTGAGTTCGAATACGTGCTTTACGTAAAGATTTTTTTAATAAACCTCTTATTTTCATAATCCTTTTCCAGTAAGATGTCTAAAAAGGAAATGTTGTCAAGGTCTCTGGTATAGGTGAACTTTAGAAATTCTGTGGCAGTTCCAATATAGTTTATAAAATCATCAATAGCATCAACAGGTCCATCCCACAGAACAAACATATCATCCAAAAACCTGCTGTAAAATTTGATGTGCTCAAAATAACATGAAGAAAAAAGAAATGTCTTCTCCCGTTGCCTAACTACAATATTTGCATATAAACCATCACATGCAGACCCCTTAGCCACCCCTTCTTGTTGTAAGTAAATTTCTTTGTTAAACAAAACAAAGTTGTTTTTAAGTACAATTTCCATTAGTTGTGAAAAGACCAAGATCTGGAAGTGTGAGATATCTTTTTCATATAAGAAATCTGTAAACCACTCCAAGCCAGTTGTGTGAGGTATGACTGAATAAAGGTCCTTAATATCGATAGCAATAAAAACAAAAGTGTCCTTCAAAGGTATCTCATCTATAGCTTGTAAGAAGCTCCATGAATCCTTGCAGATATGTGTCTCACTAAATATGTGTTCTTTTAACTTATTGTCCAGATATCTTGCAAGGGGGTGGGTAATGGACCCCTTGGAGTCTACTATGGGTCACATGGGTGGTTTGCTGAGATTTTTATGCAGTTTTGGCAGCCCAAACATAACTGATATTTTAGGGCAGGGAACAGAGAAAATTAAGCACATCAATAGAAATTGAACCCTCTATAAATAAATATTGGAGTTCATTCCTTATATGTTGGTAAGAAGTGTTCAATTCATTAATGGTTCATAGGTTCATAGGTTGATACTAGGCTATCTGCCCTAGGGCATTTATAAGCCTAGCCAGAGTGTGTTTGGCTTTCGCCACCCTTTTAGATTAGTTGACTGTACCTCTGTATAGTAGGTCACAGAAGATAGCCCTTTTGAGGTTAGTTTACTGTGCCTCTGTCTAGTAGGGACACAGAAGAGATCCCAGGGGTAAACCTACTATCTCCCATCCACTCGTCAAGATTTCTCTTGAAGAGGGTCATTAACATGGATTGGGATTTTGTTCCAGAGTGAGAGGAGCCTCTGGGATATGAATCTGTCCCTCCAGCATGTCCTATTTATTTCTGTGCTGAGGTTTAAGTCCCTGGAGCGTGTAGCTCTAAGAGATTTGGATTTCCTGAGGTGGAGCATGTCCATTAATTCTGGGTTGGACATGGCTTTATATGTCAGGCACAGATCGCCTCTGAGTAGGCGGTAAGCAACTGAGTAAAGCTGGAGTTTCTTTAGCCGAACTGTGTAGGGCATCTGTTGGAGTCCCTTGATCCTCTTGGTGATCTTAAATATGCTTTTCCTTCTATAATACAAATTGTTTTCTTGTTATAGTCCTCAGTCCATCAAGACAACACCTCCACCTTTATCAGGTTTCATAATTCTAATATTTTGTGAAAAGATTTTTATTTCGTTCATTATTTTTTCTCATTCATGTCAGAGTTCCTACTAGAAAACTTAGAGTTGCTTATATCTAACTCACACATGTTCTCAAAAAGTTGGACAATGGGATGAAGTGGGGGGTTATATGTACTAGAGATGGCTAAAGGGTTGATAAAGGAACCAGGTGCAGAGTTTTTAAAAAGAATATTCAAGTTCAGCTTTTGTGTATACATTCTTAAATCCATAAGAGTATTAGAAACATCTAGGGGCTGTGGGGGTACAAAGGTGAATCCTTTGGCAAACAAATCACAGTGTTCAGAATTAACAGCAATGATGGAAAAATTGTACACATTAAAGTCAGCTAAATTGTTGGTAATTATGTGGCAGGGTGGGAGTACATGGTCCATATCATCACCTAAATTGTTTGGTGGTGAATGCAACAAGTTAGTTCAAGTCACATTTACATCCTGTTGTTCCAGGACTGGTACCTCTTCCCCCCTCTGTTCACCATCCTTCCCCTGTTCCAGTGGTTGTTCCTGTTTATTGGGGGCCATATCCCAATTGTTGTTCCCCTGGGGACCTTTGTTCCTCAGATGCTCTGAGCGTCTCAGGGGGGAAACTCTTCCATGTCTAAAAACACCTGACCAGTGTTACTAGTTGAAGGATTATCAGTACCAATAACATTGCTGTATCCACCCTATAAGGTACCTTTATGTTCCTTCTGCAAAACTCCTCTGTTATGTATTTCACATTATTTCCAAGCTCATTTACTTCACATTAATCCTCATTGTTTGTATTGTTCTGAATGTTTTTGAACTTTGAGTTTAAATGTTTTATCTACCACTTTTGTATAAATATTAGCAATCTTGTGTATGAACCTAATTTTGTGTGTGCTGGAGCTTTTCTCCCCAGGACTTTTATCTACCATTTTGTATAAATATTAGCAATCTTGTGTATGAACCTAATTTTGTATGTGCTGGAGCTTTTCTCCCCAAGACTTTTATCTACCATTTTGTATAATTATTTAGCAATCTTGTGTATGTACCTAATTTTTCTGTACTGGAGCTTTTCTCCCCAGGACTCCATTGAAAACGGGTTCTTTTTGGCCCAATGGACTATCCTGGTAAATCAACTGCAAATAAATAAATAAAATAAATAAAATAAATAAATTGCTGTTACTGTTTCCAGGATTCCCATTAGAATTAGTATACTTTTTGCCCCATTCCTGGGAAGGGGGAGGTCTGGGATATGCCAGGCCATTACTATAGTTATTTCTGCCCCTATTCAGTTTTTTAGTTGTATGAAGTTTAATAGAACTTACTAGATGCTCCATACTCTTAAAAATTCTCACATGCTCAAATTTGTGTTGCTCATAATGCAAAGGTTCACAAATCCTTTTATCAATATCAGAAACAGAAGCAGATAATTCATTAATTAAAACATCATTATATTCTACTATCAAACACATATATTATATGCCATGTCTATCAAATAAAGCAACTAGCTCTTTAAATAGTCCGGAATTGTACTGCAACCCATTAGGGTAGCACGGTGCACCACATTCTTAAACCTTTTGGCACTATATTGTCCTTAATGCATTCTCTAAAATAAGCATTGTCAAGCTGAAGTCGCTTAATTTTAGAAAGTTTGTAATCAAACTGATCAAAAAGAGATGGTAATTCATTGTTACCAGTGTCTACTGTGATTCTCTCCACTTCACCAAAGGAAAAAGTTTCTGCAAGGCAGTCTTTTAATGCTGGAACTGTGCCTGCTGGTGAATTAATGTTCGCAGACTGATTAATGGGATGTCCACAAGGTACGGATGCATTAATACTGTCCTCTCCATTAGAAACATTAAAAAATGTCCATTAGAAGGTTGTTGAGAGTTATTTGAAAGATAAACATCACTTAAAACATGCTGCAGGCTTGTGGAAGCCATTACAGCCCCACCAGCTGCCTGCTGCTGATGCATGATGATGTCAGAAGGAGGTGTGTTCAACAAGGAATCCACTTTGAGTGACAGTGACTGTACTGCTGAACTCAAGGCAAGTAGAGTTTGTTGTAGAGTCTCCAAATCAGTGTTCTGAGAAGAAAGTGGGCTCGATGAATCCCTGCTATCTTCACTGGCCATCTCAAACTCAAAAAAGTCAGAAAGCACAAACTGAAGCAGATAAACACAAAAGCCAGAAGAAGTAGCTGAACTGAACCCACTCAAAGTATTGCAAATCACCACACAGTTGCGCTCATCCTTGGAATTTTTTGGTCTGAAGTTAATAAAGTGGATTCTGAATTCTACAACTGTGTGGTGATTTGCAGCCTACATTACTTTGAGTGGGTTCAGTCCAGCTTCTTCTTCTGGCTTTTGTGTTTATCTGCTTCAGTTTGTGCTTTGTGACTTTATAGAATTCGCTTGGCTGCTTCGGTATTTTGCCATTTTCGGCACTGTAGTGTGGTCTAGGAGTTGGTATATTTAAGTAGGGGGGTGTGGGGGGCACAGCCCCCATGTCAGGGGGTATAGGGGGCAAAGCCCCCCACATAATGTCATGTTTTAATGTGCTTTTTTTTTGTTGTTGGAACAGTGATTTTTTTTTTCCCTTGGAAAAAAAATCGCTGTTCTGACAGTTCAGTTTTATAAGCTTCGCTTACATGGGGTCGATTAATCTCCGTTCGCTTACCTAAGCATTTGGTGATCTAATATAGACCCAGTTAAACATACCGTCATTAACAAGAAACAGTTTATGCAAGCTTATGACTCCAAAAAATGAAAGAGTAACTTCCAGTTGACGAACATTAAATTACCCCCAAAACAAAAAATGACTGCTTGAAGATGATTTGTACATGACAGATATGAGCTTGATATTTGAAATGTTGCAGCAATAGCATACACCCCAATTAAGCACATCCACAGAAAAAAGAATGGAAATGAACTTCTGAGTCCAAATACTGCAATAAAGCAGTTACATTCAGTTCACCACAGCTAAGTGCATCCACACTGGCAGAAAATAGTTCAAACAGGCTTCTAGCTCCCAAAAAATGAAAAGGAATTGTAACCTCCAGTTGGCAAGTGTTCAGTTCACCCAAAAATACAAACTGGCTGCTGGAAAATATTTGTTCGAGCTAGACATGAAGTTGTGTGTCGCTAAAATTACGTACACCACAATTGTGCTCATCCATGCATATCCGCATCATCAGAGAAAATGTATATAGCTGGAACAAGCTTCTAACTGTGAATAAAGGTAGAAGCCATTACCTGTACTCCATGCGCATTAACTCCAATGAGTGTGCTCCCCAGCTGAACATATCCACACTGGTCAAAACACTACAAACAAACTTTTGGCTCCAATAATTATTTGGATAGTGACACTTTCAATAAACAAAACATTATGTGTCCAAATGATGGATCCTGGCTGTTGGAAACACAAACATAAAATGACATTATGCTGCAATATCGTGGTTGATACATAGCTTTCAATAGCGAGGTTAGGAATGCATTCAAAGTAAAAAACTTTATCACTAGTGATGAAATGACAAAACTCCACTGATGAAAAAGTAGAATGAATGACCAGTCATTAACAATAAAACACCATTCCAAATTAAGTGATGAATTCTCTCATAACCTAAGGCCCACAGTGAAATCAGAACCAAGAAATCTTAAAAAAGGTTCCACCAGGAGGCAAGTGCAAAGGCCCTAAAACAGGAATACAAAAGCAAAAACAGCCAGCACATTGATAACATAATCAAAAACGTTTATTGACAAGACATACCGGTTTCAGCTAAAAGCCTTCTTAAATATACTTACAGCCATTTGAATTGCTCAAATTTTAAGTATGGAATACACCAATCATATCAGTCCTCTAATTAATTATTAAACACATGATATTAAAACAGAAATACATCATCCCTAAACTATGGTTGTCAGTCAAAGCGAGGTAAATATAATCATAATAACAGCCAGTACTAAAAACCTTATGAATATACAAATATATAAAAATAAAAATTATCTAATATAACTAACATAATTGTTAAAGATGTTCATTTAGGCCAGGTGAAAATAGTCCACCAAGTGGTGCTGTCTCATTTGGAGAGCTGATTTAGGATAGTTTCAAGAATTTGTCAATTATCTCAATGAAAATAAGTGGGGCAACGAATTTACAGTTCACTATGATGCAAACTGCATTTCTTTTTTGGATGTTCAAATAACCCATCAACATCATGGCACTTTGGCCGGTAATATCTTTAGATAACATTATAGTTCCAGCAGCCTATTACTTGCATCTAGCTGTCACCCCAAACACATTATACAAAACATTCCTAAATCCCAATTTCTTAGGATACATCAGATTTGTTCAAGTAATGATGTATTTGAACATCAAAAGCAAGATCTTATTACTAGATTTTGCAATAGGGGCTATAATAATAGTCAAGTCATTTGGGCTAGTAATTCAGGTCGTACTTACAATAGGAGTGATTTATTACAAAATCAACAGCACATTAAAGGGAAACAAAATATCATTAGATTCAATACAACTTATGCATGTAGTACATACAGGTTCATGAACTTAATTCATAAACATTGGAATATTTTATTGGCCGATGAATGTCTTTTGAAGATGTTGGGGAACAAGTGCCATCTCTCCATTAGAAGAGGTAAAACTCTAGGTTGTCTTTTCAGTCATTACAAACAAAACTCACAATTTGGTGCACCTGAACAAGGGACACTAGATGGTGAGGTTTTATCTGGTTGTAGCCCTTGTGCCATTGCACTTTTTGCAGATATGCTAGTAAGATTAAATCATTTACTAGTAGAAATACTCCTAAAATTTTTCATATTAATGTCTTTGCGAAATGAGTTCTGATTGGAGCATATATCTTGTAACTTGTACATGTTTGGCTTTCTATATTGGTCAAACTTCCCAGCCATTCAAACTACGTATATCCAAACATTTAGTAGTAACAGAAATAAAAATATCTCTAAGGCTTTATATAAGCATTCTATACAACATCCAACAGCATGTTTTAAATTCATTGCCATAGATAGAATTATTGGCAACAGAAACAAGAAAGTGGGTTGGCACAGTATTCTTAATAAAAAAGAACATATTTGGATCATCAAACTTGGTGGACTATTTTCACCTGACCTAAATGAACATCTATAACAATTTTGTTAATCGTTAGTTATATTAGATAATTATTCTTTTTATGTATTTGTATATTAATGGGGTTTTAGTCCTGGCTGTTATGATTATATTTACTTGGCTTTGACTGACAAGCATGGCTTAGGAATGATACCTTTCTATTTAAACATCATCTGTTTAATAATTAATGAGAGGACTGATATGATTGGTGTATTCCATACTTAAAAGTTGAGCCATTCAAATGGTTTAAGTACACTGAAGAAGGCTTTTATCCCAAACTGGTATGTCTTGTCAATAAATGCTTTTGATTCTCTCATCATTGTGTTGGCCATTTTTGTTTTTGTATTCCTGTTTTGGGGCCTTTGCACTTGCCTCCCTGGAAGAACTTTTTTGGAGATTTGTTGGTTTTTAATCCAGTTTGCAAAAATTAGTGTTTAATATTTTAAACCATCATTTTTTTCTGAAGATCTTTATCCAGTTTAGCACTGACTAGCTTTAATCCAATTTTAAGTAAGATACTTTACTTAGAAGGACCCTCCTTGATGTAGCTTTAAATGCCCCCTTTCCAATATCAAATCATCGATTACAGTACCTTTTATTCTGAAGGCAGAGATTTAATAAACTTAGAATACCTAATACTTCAACTATCCCTGCATTAACTGGGAAAACTACTCATGTACCAATACACTTGCCCAACATTTCCTGGAATTCATTAATTCCAATGCCCTGGACCAGATCATTCTTACCCCCACTAGAGGTAACAACATCCTTGACCTGGTCATTACTAATATGGGTGACCATTGCTCTACACCAATAGTCAACTCCTCCCTGGTTAGATCTGACCACAAACTAATCGCCTTGGAAATCCACATCCCTCCCACCCCCACCCCCACAAAGGTAACCATGATGAAAAACTTCTCCAAAGTTAACTTTGGGCTCCTAAAAACAGAGGTGGCTAACTTCACAACACCCATGCAAATGGAGATCAGTTGGATGACTGCCAAATCATACACCAATGCACTGTAGGAACACGTACACAAATGCATGGCCCTTGCCATATTTAACCGAACCAAGATCTTCAAAAAAGGAAGCCAATCTGGTGGTCCCCTGCCATAAACAAACTCTACAACAGAAGGAGGAAACTGACGCAGAATAAGGTGAAATCCCAAGACTGGAAAAACTCCCTTATCAGACTCAACAAAAAGTTGATATCCCTCATCAAATCCTCTAAAGCTAGCTATGAAAACAGAATTGCAGCAGATAGTAAGGACAACCACAAGGCCTTCTATAGTTATGTAAAGAATCTCCATGGCAATACCCAGATTTGCTCCGAGCTACTGCACAATGGTACCTCCTATATTGAGCCAGCAGATATTGTCAATATACTGGCCAACAGATTCAGTGCCAACTTTACCCCTCCCCTCAAGGAACCAGTCACAATACCAGCAGATTGCAAGGCACCCAGTATTACTACTGCACATGTTAAAACAGAACTGTCCAAGGCCAAGAATACAGCTTCTATGGGACCTGACAATATCCCTGGCTGTGTTCTACATGAACTACAGAGTGAACTGGCACCTCACCTGAGTGCCCTGTTCCATCACAGCCTCTCCTCAGGGTTTGTCCCTATCAAATGGTGCACTGGTACAGTCATCCATCTCCACAAAGGAGGAGTGACTACAGACCCTGGGAACTATCACCCTATTAGCCTGATGAGTCTGATATGCAAAGCTATAGAACGCATCATCATGGACCTAATAAAATGGGATATAGGGAATCTCCAAACCCTGGATCCCACACAGTTTGGTTTTGTGAAGGGTAGATTATGCCTGCTCAACTTGATCAACTTCTTTGAGTCAGTCACCAGAGCTGTGGATGAAGGCAAGGTGGTTCATACAACCTACATTGATCTGGCCAAGGCCTTTGATACTATTCCCCACTCAGGAATCATAGAAAAATTCACTAAGCTAGGCATCAACCCCTATCTCACTAGGTGAGCTGCAAACTGGCTCACAGATAAAACCCACAGTGTGAAAGTATCTGACTCCAAGTCAGACTGGGAGTCCCACAGGGTCAGTGCAGGGTCCTCTCCTGTTCGGTATCTACGTCTCTGAAGTCCAGGCCAACATGAAGGGACTCTGGCTGACAAACTTTGCAGATGATTGCAATTTGGGAGCTATTATTAACTCCCTGAGTGATGCTGACATGCTACAGAAAGGCCTCACTGATACCAATGAATGGTGTCAGAACCATTGCCTTAAGCTCAATGCCAAAAAATGTGTCGTCATCCCTTTTGGGAAAAACCCAGTTCCTGTGAATTACCACATTGATGGTAGTCCACTGAACACTGAAGGTGTTTTAAGATATCTGGGAACACAGGTTGACAGCAACCTCTCTTTTGACCACCACATTGCCACTGTGGTCAGAAAGTCCTTCTATGTGGCACATCTCTTTACTAAGGGTTTTGCATCCAAGAAGGAAGAGGTCATTATCTCCCTCTACTCTTTCCTCATTAGGTCAATCATTGAGTACAATGCCCCATTTGCCATGTACCTCACTAAACACCTGCAACAACTAGAGAGGCCGCAAAAGTACCTCACAAAGAGAATCGTAGGTCTTAAACATATCTTATATGGACAGACTAAAAAAAACCCAACTATTCTCTGTCTCATATCACCTAGTTAGAGGCAATTTCTGCTTGACTTATAAAGCCATGTCTGACCGAGCTCTGTTAGAAATGCTACATCTAAAGAAATCCCAATCCCTCCACACCACATGCTCCAGAAACCTCAACCTCATTACCACAATCAACAGAACATGCTGGAGGGGGTCTATATTATGACATCAAAAACCCATATAATCGAACACCACAACACTGACACACAGTGTAAACCGCAAATATGCTGAACTCCCTGAACCGCAAATTTTCAAATCTCGAACCGTCATAGTCGACCAACACCACCGCGCGTTACATACTAAATACCCAAACATAATAAATAAAACACATACATACACTACCCAAATCCTACTTCTAACCCTACACTAAACCTTACATACATTACTGTCTAAGCACTTACCTTAACCCACACCCTAACCCTAAGGTCCATAACTATCGCACACTTACCTTACGGAGCTATACCACAGAAGGGCCAACCATGGCACTTCGACATTTCGTATTTTGCGGTTTTGAACATTCGCTGTTACCATTGTTCGTGCTATATGTGTCGGTCTTGTGGTGTTCGCGGAAACAGGATTTCAATCTCATAATATAGACCTGCTGGAGGGAGAGGTTCATAACCCAGAGACTGCCCATACATGTCAAGCAGAGCACCTCAGTGGCCCTCTTCAAGATAAATCTTGATGAGTGCATGAGAAATAGAAAATTCACCCCAGGGATCACTCCAGTGGCTTTACTAGACAGAGGCACTAGGAACTAAGGTCAGGTGGCACAATGCCAGGGTAATCCTATGGGCTAGACATGTAAAGGCCACAGGGCCATTAGCTTAGTACACACCTATGCATCTATATGATTTTTGAATATTGTTTTCATTCCATAATGTTGGTCTAAGTGCTCTGTTAGATTTGATATCAGTTGCAGTATAAACTTCAATAAAGAGATGCACTATGAAGCTATCTGTAGATGAACTTTGTTCAGTTTTATATTCCAAACAATATTCACACCATGATATAGAGATCAGAAAGATCAGAAAGAAGTTGATTTTAACCATATTTTATGTTAGGGGAAAAATAAACCTTTTACCATCCAGATGTAGTGATCTATATGGGTCATATAAGTCATTTTTATGGCTCTCTGTTGGAATGTCCACACTCGTAATGTTGAATGCTGACACATTAAAAAATATTAATATCAAACATAGGTCTTACCCTTTAAACTTGTTCTTTGCAAGGAAGTAAGTCCCCTGCACCCTCAGTGTGGAAGGCTACCCCCACATCACACACACACACACACACACACACATATATATATATATATATATATATATATATATATATATATATATATGTGTGTGTGTGTGTGTGTGTGTGTGTGTGTGTGTGTATATATATATATATATATATATATATATATCAACTCAGAGTTCCATACCTCAGAGAAAAGGGGGTATTCTGATAAATGGTCATCTCAGACTCAATATATGTAAGTTTGTTTTTTTTTTTGATTATTCAGTCTCATCATTGTAGGACTCTGTAATATGAGTTCTGACATACTAAATGGTTACCCATTTCTATTCATTATGTTTTAATAAAATATATTTTTTCAGGAGATCCAGATACTAGTCTATTGTATTAAGGATACAAGGTTAAGTTCTAATCTTTGAAAAAAAAGTTCCAGTCTTTTAGCCAATATGTCATTATTATTTAAAGTTGACAATGCATAAAAAAATATTTAAAAAAAGACTGACCGCCACTACATCATCTGTATGACCAGAACATATCTTATTGTCTTGCAAGGGTATGACTATTGTACTTTCATTGCTCCAGAGTGAAAGTCTAGTAATCAATCATGCCATACAATTTTTACTAATAGACTTGCTATGTAGGAAATGTGGGGAAGCCATTATATTTATATTGACCAAATTCTGTAACTTGTTTGCGTGACTTCTGTATTAAAAATATATTTGTACCAACTTGGTTTGGAATTGGTGTTGATAATGGGTGACTTGAATGCACATATTGGGACAGACAGAACAGGCTATGAGGACTGCCTGAGCAAACATGGGTGGGGCAACCGGAATAAAGAAGGAGAAGCCATTCTAGACTTCTGTCTGGCAAATGGCTTGATAGTAGCCAACACATGGTTCAGAAAGAGAGAGAGTCAGAAGCTCACATACAAGTGTAGCCAACATGCAACTCAGGTAGACTTCCTCCTGGGGAGGAAAAAACACCAGGGTAGAATCCATGATTGCAAAGTCATCCCCAGTGAAACAGTTGGCCCACAGCATAAACCACTGCTTGCCACAATCAGCTGCATGCAGTAGTCAGAGAAGGCTCTAAGGTCAATAGAGACCAGGCTGAAGACCTGGAAGTTGACAGGAGCGAAAGTACAACAGTTCAAGGAATTACTCAGGGCTCTAACACCCCAAGAAGAGGAGGAAATAGGTGGAGCTGAAGAAGAGTGGCTGCGCCTAAAATCAGCATGTGTTAGGACTACAGAAAAGATATGTGGCCGAGCCAGGTATGGAAATAAGGTACATAAGGAAAGCTGGTGGTGGAATGCAGAAGTATGGGAAGTCATCAAAACAAAGGAGGAGTGCAGGAAGATGTGGGAGACAGAAAAGACTGACCAGGCTAGGAAGGACTACTGGTTGGCTAACAAAGAAGCTAAGAAAGAAGTCGCAATAACAAAGAATAGGGCATCAGAAGCACTGTACCAACTTCTGGAAAGTGACTCAGTAAGGGGCACAAAGAAACTATATCAGGTTGCAAGGCAAAGAAAGAAAGATAAAGAAGATAGTCAGACACCCTTCATAAGGGATGCCAGCAACAGCCTGCTTACCAGTCCACAGGACATCAAAGGCAGATAGGAGTATTTCCAGCAGCTTCTGAATGAAGAAAACTCCACAGAAGCTGCACTACCCCAGAAACAGCCTACAATGAGACAAGAAGAGGAGCCCACCCTAGACGAAGTAAGAACAGCACTAAAGAAGATGAAGTCAGGGAAAGCAGCAGGCTCAGATGAGGTCACAGCAGATATGATAAAGACGTTGGTTGAGATAGGGGAGAAATGGCTCCTGAGGGTACTAATAGCAGTGTGGAGAGAAAGACATATCCCAGATGACTGGAGAATAACCATACTCATGCCAGTGTACAACAACAAAGGGGACATCCACAACTGTGGACAGCACAGAGGCATCAAACACCTATCACATTGCATGAAAGTTCTGGAGAGGGTGATTAATAAATGGATACACAGTAGTAGAATGTAAGATGGGAGATGAGCAGTTTGGATTCAGATCAGGATGCAGCACAATTGACTCGATGTTTGCATTGAGACAGATACTTGAGAAGAAGCTACAGATGAGGAGAGAGTCTAACAGGACATTCCTAGACTTGGAGAAAGCATATGACAAGGTCCCAAGAAAGCTGATCTAGGCAGTACTGCAGTGGTTTGAAGTCCCAGAAACATTGGCAGAATTAGTGCAGGCTATGTACAAGGACCCAATGACTCAAGTACGAACAGTGTTCGGGCTTACAGAGGGGCTCCCAGTGGGAGTGGGTGTACATCAGGGTTCAGCTCTGAGCCCACTGCTGTTCATACTGGTGATGAGCTACATTAGTAAACAGGTTGGAGGGGACGGATCAACAAAGCTGCTGTATGCAGACGATGTGGCAGTGCAGGCAGACTCTGAGCTAGAACTTCAGCAAAGGATAGGAGAATGGAATGCAAATCTGAAGGCACATGGCATGAAACTAAGCATAGATATGATGGCGGTAATGGCAGCAAATTGGGGAAATCAGAAGAAGCTGAGAATAGAGATATAACAGAAGATAGTGGAACAGGTAAACAGCTTCAAGTATCTGGGAGGGGTAGTTGAGGAGAAGGGTAGTCTGAATGAAGAGGTCAAAGCTATAGTCAGAGGGGCTGCAGCCAACTGGTATAGAGTATCAGGTGTAGTCTATGACAGAAGAATGCCAAAGAAGCTGAAAAGTAAGGTGTACAAGACAGTGGTGTTACCAGTACTACTGTATGGTACAGAAACCTGGTCAGTAAAGGTAGAACAGTTGAAGAAGCTAGAGGTGATGGAAATGAAGTGCCTGAGAAAGGTGGTAGGATGCACACTGTGGGACAATGAAGAAATGAGAACATAAGAACAGAAGCCAAAGTACCTCCAATTGCAGGAAAGAACAAAGAGAACAAATTACGGTGGTTTAGGCACATATGTAGAAAAGCAGAGGACAATCTGGTGAGGAAGATTTGGGACAGACAGGAAGAAGGTAAGAGGAAGTGAGGATGTCCAGCAAAGAGGTGGACGGATTGTGTGAAAGAAGATCTGTGACAGCTAGGCATGAGTGTTGAAGAAGGCAGGAGTGTGGCACTAAATCTAGAGAGTTGACGACAGTTAACACAATATCCCAAACCCATGTAGAAAAATGGGAAAAAGGGGACTGATGATGATAATGATGATTGTACCAACTTGATAAAGTATATGCCAGAAGAAAGAGACATTTTGATGCCGAGGAGATCATAGGATTATGCTTTTAGTTGTTTTATTTCATAGATTGCATGAATAACCCAGTGTGATATAAATAGCTTTTGGAATTTAGAAGACTTTGTGGAGTGAACAATACATTATTAAAAAAAAAAAAAACAGAGTAAAGTTTATAATGGAATAAATGCTGAGGACCTTAAGCTATGAAAACCTCTCAGCAAATATTTAATAATAGTGCAAGAAATGTACTCAATGAACCAAGAAGCTAAAGCTATCTTTTACAATCAGTCCTACCGTCTTTGGTTCTTATCTGAATATTACCCTCAAGATGTATGATAAAAAATGTAAATACTAAAACTAGTAACATCAGAACAGAAACATTGCAAATAGATGCATCTTAATGATCAAAAATAGCCTAAATTATAATATTCACATCTATGACTTCATGGTTGACAAGCATTGTCAGAGATTGGTAATCTCAATATACTGGGCACATGGCAGACTACATACATATAATTTAAAATGTTTAATTTAAAGTGAGATGAGGTATAAATCAGAAGCATGCTATTGACAGAACGTTGTTACTAAAACTGATGCTAAAATTCTTGTTGTGCCATCAGTCGGACTTATTTCCTTTACACTAACAAGTAATTAAATGTCAAATCTAATAGGATGAGCTAGAAACCAGGACAACAACGTTACACTTATTGTTGATATCATGCTGGCATACTATTAGAGTGGCCTTTGGTCTCATAAAATATTGGTTGAGAAAATAATCAGAAAAAACATTAGTGACCTGTCCATATTTTCCAAATTTTAAGAAGAGACAGTGGTATTAGTTTCATAATCAAACTGTTTCCCCATGCTATTTATGGGGTTTATGCTACTTCCTTTGAAGGAAAACACATAATACAAAAAGTCATAAATCCATGAATAACCAGTATTATGTTGACCACAAGATATAATTATTGAACCAATGTTTATTTTTCAGTTCAACAAAGGATAGCCTGTGTCATGTTCAGTGGGTCTATGACTACTCGTTGAACGTAATAAATATCGAACAGCAAATCATCGAATGTTCGTTCATCGAATGTTGACTTCATTGAACATGTGAGATGGAGAAAGTAACTAGTTGGCCAAAATCAGGAAATTTGCCCTTTTTCCTCCCTGTAGTGTGATCTTGGAGTTGGTATATATAGTTGGTGGGGGTGTCGGGGTGCAAATCCCCCCACTTGGGTCGGTTTGAAATTCTCTGCTGTATGAGACAGGGAAGTATTGGCCAACTAGTTACTTTCCCATTTTCACATGTTTGATGAAGTCAACGTTCGATGAATGAATGTTCAATGATTTCCATTCGATAATTGGCAGTTCGATATGTAGTCAGTTTAATGAAGGGACATAGACCCATGTTCAGTATTGTAAGGCACAGTTAGATTCATAAATAAATACTAGACTAGCATTAAAATATGCAAATGTTTTCAAACTAGTTAGGCATGGACTAGATTTTTCTGATTCTGAATTATCTTTTTAAATATCAGTCATCATATATTACCAGCTACAAGTAATATATAGTAGTCAGATAAAACATTGTCATGTCCTACTAGTTTACAGAAATGTTAATTGTCCCACCTAAAATCAAGGTATTATAAACATATACTTTAGTCTATACCAAAGGTCATACATCGGTTCTAGTATACGCATCCTCAGGTCATCCTCCATATTAGAGAACATCTTCATTTTTTTCAGCTCAACTCATACTAGACGTATGGAAAATTGTATCAGATAGTTATGTATCCCCCCATTAAGACAGTTCATCTTCATTCAGTGATTACATAGGTCCTCAAATGATTCCACTTACATACCTCACTTCCTAATATACCTACTGTAATATATATTAGTCTAGGTCTTCTCCTAATGCTGAATGAATTTCTATACTTATGTTATTAAACATGTGTAACTATTTTTTTCCTTTATATATAGGTCTTGTTATGTCTTCTGCTGTATAATGTATTTTGAAAATTCTCTGTATACTTTACTTTAATATAGTGTGTAAAATGTTACTTATTGTGGAGCTTTTCTCCCCAGGCCTCCACTGAAAATGGACCTGTATCCAGTCGGACCACCCATTTTAACAAATGTAAAATAAAAAAAATATATAAATAAATAAACAATTAACTATTTAGTAAATCATCAACTTAAGGCAATTTAATTTAGATTAATGTATCAGAGTTTCTTTTTTATGTAATCTATGTGTGGGGTGCTTAGCCAAATCCCACTACCTCCTGTAGTCAAAACCAGTATGTTGTTGAATGCAGCCTGGAATCATTATGTTATGAGGTTAATATAACAATCTCATCTGATATACTGTTCCAAAAGAAAACAGAGTACCACACAATGCCATTAAATGCCATTGCAAATATTTAAAACTATTAAATCAAGAGGACATTGGGTTTTTTTTATAAAATTTATTTTTATTAAATTTTTTTTCACAAAATATGCAGAAGATAAACAAGACATATGCATGTGGTACAGTTGATGTTACAGAATGCATACCATAAACAAGTAATAAGATATTGCACACTTTACTCATTAACATTCAAATTAGGTAGAGCTATAATTTTGCATTACTACAAGGATATGCTTATATTGTGATTAGTCCAAGAACTTTTATCATATAGCAGTTCTCTTACATTATTTTACAATTGTGAGCAGTACTAGAGGTATAGCATCAACCCATAGAATAACAATTTACTCTACTATACCATATATACATATATACAAATATGTCACCTTAATTATTGTGGTTATTAATCTCAACTAAGTGATGTGTTTACTATCCTTATATAATTAGCATTTAACTTACTGTTTATGATAGAATATTAATTAATGCTTTGTAGTACCTCTGATAGTAGGTTTGGTTCTTCTGACTTTTTGTATAAAGCTTCTTGGCCAATATATGTATTTTCGTCATACTTTTATATTCTGACCAGGTTAGTCTTGATCTGTCTATTCAGTTTTTCACTATCTAAGCTTTTAATAGGGTGCATAGTGTTATTATAATGGGTTTAGAGAAATTATTATTGCATTTGAATACATGTAGTATAGCTGTCTCCCATGTCAACATGAATTTTGAATATCCTGATTTCTCTAAAATGAATCTTAGTAAGCACCATAGTTTTTAAACTGTTTTGCAGCTTCAAAAGATGTAGAGAATATCTGCCTCTTTATTAAGACAAAAGGGGCAATATGGTGACATGGATGGGTTGAATTTGTTAAGGTGAGCAGGTGTATGGTAGTCATTGTTGAAGATCATGGTCTCTGTGTATATTAACTTTTTATATGGTGTCAGTTTCATAGTATTCTAACAGCTACTTCCTTTTGATTGCCTGTTATGGTGTTATCTTTACTTTCTCAAAACTTTGAAAAAATAATTTATTTTGATATTTAATATTTGCTATTAATTTATATGTATTTGATATCATTTTATTTTTATTCAAGAGCAATTTTAGAACTTGTTGTGCTAAGTTAACATCTTGCTCAACTACAGTGATGTCTTTGGTTATAGTACTTACGAGGTATAACATTTGTTTAATCATCATTTTATATTTATTGCTTGCTTTTAGTAGTTTCATGATATCTTCTATTGAAAGGGTAATTGGTAAAAATACCATACTGTATACTTTTTTATTAAAGGGCATTTATCTAGGTTTACCATAGTGTTTATTAGTTTTATATCTGGGTTATGTTTTGGTTGCAGTAGAGTAATCATATATTTTAAATTTATTGATATCAGTAGCTTCTTGAAAATTTCACAGCTATTAAAATTGGATGAATTTTTGCTGTCTTAAGAGTTTCTTGTTTTAAGAAGGGAATCATTTTGGATTAACTTTATATGTTATAATGTTCTGGTGAAATAATTTAATCCATAATGGGTACCATTCATCACCTATTGGTCATGATTTGTAATCTGCATTATGCGACTTGCATTGATAATTTCATAGTACAATTGAAAATCAGGAAGGCATAAGCCTCCTTTTTCTTTTGAAGGCATTAGTTTATTATAGCTAATTCTTGTACTTTTTGGGTACCATATGAATTTTTCCAGTAGAACTTTTATCCTGTTGAAGAAGGTAACTGGAATTTTCATGAAAGTGACATTCAGATGGTATAAAGTCTTAGGAAATATGTTCATTTTTACAATTGAAACTTTTGATAATGTAGATAGTTTAAGCTTTTCCCATTTATTAATGTTACTGACTATATTTGAACAAGTTTTAACTATATTATTATTGAACATATCTGTGTATGGCTAAAATGTATACCTAAATAATTCAAAGTATATTGCACTTTAACATTCATCTCCAGAAAGTAAAATTCCTTATGTCCCAGCAGGTTAATTTGATAAATAATTGACTTCTTGGGATTAATTTCATAGTTGGATACTAGGGAAAACTTATCTATGGATGGTAGGATTTTATTTAAATCAGTATTAGGATATTGACAGTAAATATTGAGATCATCTACAAAAGCTGTGTATTTTATTTGAGTTTTTGATACTGAAATAAGATGATGGTATGTTCTGTGTTTAATTTGCCATAGTAATGTTTCTATAGAGAAAGTAAACAGGTTTGGTGAGAGTGGGATCCCTGTCTGGTTCCAGTAACTATTTGTATTGGGTTAGAAATTTTTTTATTAATATAGAGAGTTGCAGTTGCTTTAGTATAGAACATTTTAATCATTTTTATGTATTTTTTGGGGGATCCAAATTGATAAAGTACAAAGAGGAGGAATTTTTGATTGACTCTGTCAAAGGCTTTTGTTGCATCTACTGATAATGCATATTTAAGTGATTTGTCTTTGGCACATAAGTGAGTTAGGGCATTGATGGTTAATGTGTTATCCTTTACTTGTCTCTGACTCAAAGCCTAGCTGTTCAGGGGCAATCATAGCTGGGGCTACGTCCTGTATCCTTTGTGCTAAAAATGTTGAAAATATCTTAATATCCATATTTTTGAGAGCTATGGATCTAAAGTTGTTCGGATTTGTGGGATCTGTATTTGGATTTGGGATAAGTACGGTTTTGGAAATGTTCAGATAAAGGTCTGATATCCCAGCTTTTATTATATAGTTGTATAATTTTAAAAGTACTGGTGTTATTTGTTGCTTAAAATGTTTATAAAATTCTGCTACATACCCATCAGGACCAGGAGCTTTCCCAGGTTTTAATTTAACAATAGCCTTAGCTACTTCCTCTTCTCTTAATGGACTTTTGAGATTATTAGATTGAAAAGGACATTGTTTCTTAGTGTAACAAAATGAGTTCCAGTCAAAACTGTAAGCATAAATTCTGAGGTAATCCTTTCAGACACACCACAAAAATATGAGCCCAATCTTCATCAAAGGTCAGAAACTTTTCCCTATGCCATACAATATGTTCAATAGATTATTGCATGTTCTAATACTTGAAGTCACAAAAACAAGCAACAAAAAAACGCAGGAACACCAATAAACTGTGTTTTATATTTTTGGGGAAAAAAGTTTATGCTTGAGACAGATTGGATGAACTATATAGTGCATTACAGTAGATTTTTAGATGATATCTGTTTATTATGGAAGGGAATAAAGGAAGATTTGAAAAATTGTATTACTTACATTAACCAGACAACTGATTTTTTGAGGTTCACCACTAAGGTGGGGGATGAGGAATTAGACTATCTGGACATCACTTTATATAAAGATTTTACAAATAATTGTTTTCAGTCTAGAATATTTCGAAAGAAAACCTTTTCTAATAGTTATTTGCACTTCGATAGTGGTCATCCCATGTATCAAAAAAAGGGGATTGTAAAAGGTCAGTTGATAAGGGCTTCTAGGATGACAAGCAACTTTGAGGAATTTATTAATGAAATAAGTTACATCAAAAGCTTGTTTTTATAAAGAAATTATCCTGGAGAACTTATCAGCAGGCCGAAGAGGTTACTAGAAACAGGGAGAGTAATTATTTTCCACTTTTAGGGAAAGGCATTAACACTACTATTACATCTACCACTGACGTGGACTCTGGTCCGGGTACGTTTATTCATACCTTTACGGAAACATCTTATATGACAGAGGAAGTGATCAAAAAATTTTGGCATGTTTTAAGGGTCAATGAGGATGTTTCAGAATATATACCCCCCCACCCAAGATTTGTTAGAAGGAGAGACCTTAATTTAAAAGAACTTCTAGAAAGGGTGAATAGAGAATACATTATCAGTAAGAACAAAAAGAGTGGCACTTTTAAATGTGGTTCTTGCCACCAGTGTTCTTTACGTTATATACAAATTGTCTATATATTTCTTCCAGGAAGTTTCAGGTAAAAGCTCAGCGATATTGTAACTGCAAATCCAACAGAGTGGTTTATTTAGGGATGTGGATGATATGCTCTAGTTTTTACATTGGAAAAACGGAAAGGCATTTGGGCAGGAGGGTTTACGAGCACCTTTATGATGTTAAAACAAAGAAAGAGTCACTCCCTTGTTTGTTCTAATATGAAGTTAAAGTTTTTTATTTTAGAACAAGTGGACATTGATCCCAGGGGAGGTAGTTGGGAAACAAGACTAGAGTATCGAGAGTTGCTTTGGCAGCTAAAATTGGATGCAGGAAAAGCTCCTGGATTAAATGATCATATCAATATTAACAGTGTTCTTAAAATGAGGTCAGCTAGGTTATAGATTTATAATATATTCTATCTACTCTGTCCATATTAGTTTGAGTTTTTTCAATTATTACACTTTTTTAGAAAATATTGACAGTATTTATTTTGGTATTAAGTATAAGGGCAAGCTGCTTTATTTTTTTGAATTTACATAGAGCTAGTAGCATTTATGTTTATTAATTCATATATTGATTGCTATACATATTTTTTAATATGATTATGTGGTCCTAGGTCTCTTTGAGATAAAAATTTTTGCATGTGCTGGGTTTGGTTTTTATACTGTTTTACATACTTTTTATACTATTTATATTTCTTTATATTTTTCATTGCATCTTGTGATAGAGAGTTTAAATAATTCATGAATTGGGCTGAGTCACATGATGCTTGAATTTGTATTTAAGCCTATTGGTGGCTCCTTGATAATTGTTCTGATGAAGCCTGGGATTGAACCCAGGAGAAAGTGCTAAACATTATTTTCTTCCTTGGTTGTAGTGTTTCTGTTTTCTGTCGTGTGGAATAAATTGCCTCCTGCATTTTCAACTGGTTACCATATTTTTTGAGATTCTCCAAGGCTAAGACCTACCTTCTGAGATTGTTTATTGGTGTTCCTGCGTTTTTTTGTTGTATGTTCTAATACTTGCTGACAGTTGTACAGCTTTAAAAGAGCATGGGACAGGGTGATAATGGTAAATGAAATGTGTACAACAAATACATCATTAATTTGTCATGTTAGTGGACATGTACAATGAATCAGAATTGTGGATTAGGAGATGCTTGGGTTCCTGCTTTCCAGTTAAAGGAGGCATGAATTTAATCTCTATTTCCCTGTAAAAATCCACATCATTAAAAGCAGAAACCTGCACCAAGGAACAGGTTCATCAGAGAATGAAAGAAATACATAAAAAGAAGGACAAATGTTGTAATTCAATTCTAATTCCAACTGCACTCTAATTCAATCAACATTAGATTCCAACCAAGGAACCACGCTCCTTAACAGCTTTTTATTACAGCTCCAAGACACCTGCTTTCCTCTCATTTCAAGGCCGTACAAACCCAATGTGCTGTTAAGACTAAGATATGAGGTGTGGCAAACCTGAAAGTCCATACCAACTGATACTACCACAAATCATTTTATACAGCTCCCTGCTATAGCTAAATAAGCCACGCAATGGCACAAAAACAAATCAATGATTAACTTTCAGAAATCCTTAAAATATAGTCCTAAATGGTTCTGGAAAGAATTGAACTTGGATATTAGATGTAAACTATTCACTTTATAACAATCCATGCTCTCCCACTTGCCTGCTAAATAATTCATCCAGCACATTGGGTAACCTACTTCATTCCAACAACAACTCAACATCATTGTGTTGCCCCTCTCCCCTCATTACTGTCCACTAGATCACTTTCTATCACCCCTCTCCCCTCACTACCGCTCTACTTAATCACTTTCTGTGGCTCCTCTCCCTCACTACCTCCCCCCAGATCACTTCAAACACATTGCAGCTAAGGACATCATACCTTTTCTTGAGCAAATTCAACTTGACTTTCCTCCTGGAACAGATTATATTTACTCCTGGTTTACATTCCATTGTAGTGGGTACAACTTGCCATCCTTCCTTCATATTTATAATCTCTGCTTATCAAGATATATGATGATTGCAAGATAACCGCACCTTCCTAAGCAGACCTCATTTCAAGACTGTCATGGCAGAATGCATTTTTTCAAGGACAGATCATTGTGGAATGACCTTCTTCCCAAGATTAAGTTAAAAGTGTTCAAGGAGGAACTAAAGAACACCTCAAATATGTAATGGCTTGAAAATGTTTTTGGACGAACAAACAATGATTACTTAGCTAACATATGGCTGTACAGACTCAGTGAGCAACCATCAGTCACTCGATCAGCATAAACCTTCTTTGAATCTATGTTTAAGTCTGTCGATTATAAAATGTATATAATCAAATAATTTTAATTGTGAGCTACTGTAATGCACATGTTTTTACACTGCAACAACTCTGTTCTTGTCACTTTGTATAAAGCCTGATACAAACAATAAAATTTTGTACGTACAATTTCCTCAATTGTATGTATGTGCCTTTTCAGTTGTGCTTTTTCACTGTATGTTATGCTCCCAGGTCACGGATTCAGACCAACACATCTACCCAGTTAACAAATAATGAATCAATAAATGAAAGCATAATGCTAGGTATGCAGAAAACTGCCATTGTCAAACAGCTAAACAAACAAAAGAATACTTCATTATTCTCACACTATTTCCACTTTCAATACTGGCAACTTCATGCAAAATACTGCAATATGTTTATTTCCAGCTCTCACAATAAATTAGGCAATATATCAACATGGTTTCAGATCTGGACATAGCACATCTACAGCCATCTGACCTCTCATTGATGACATTTTAGTGGGTATTCGCAAAAGCATGTTTACTGGAGCAAATTTCATTGACCTTAACAAAGCATTCAGTTTGGCCAACCATTTTATTCAAGACCTAATCGAAATAGGTATTAGCAAAAAATGCCATCTCTTGATTCCAAATTACCTAAATAATCACCACTTTGCCATGTACTTTGACTCCAAAACCACTAATTAATGAAATGTCACAAGGCTACATTTTTGCTCTCCTCCTATTCTTTGTTTTTGCGTTCAGGCCATTAGGTCATGAGACATTTCCTTGTGTGGACATTTGGTTTTGGACACATGGGTGACATGAGATCCAGCTGCAGAGACATTGTCATAAATTCACTGTAGGCATTGGCCTCATGATCAAACCATTCCATCGGTGGGTAAAATGTGCGTTATCCATACCCAGATAAATTACTTTGTTCCTGTTGCTTTTATTTTCTGGGCTAAGACTGAAATTGATCATTTTTGATCAGTGCTCTACCCAGATTTGCAAATTCAAAAAAAAAAAAGAAAAACCAAGCAAGACATTCCATTACCTATCACAGCAGCATGTCATTTGCACAACATCAGTCCAGGAATGCATTAGAGAGCCTGGCATGAGCCGAAGATCCTGCTTTCACAATGCAATATCTTGTGATTCAGAAACCGTAGCTACAAAGAAGTATGACCTTATTATCAGTTAATTTCCATGTCTTTACATGAAAGTTACTACTACGATATGTAGAACATTGTTAGTCCTCATGTAGCAGTAGTTAGTTCTTGCAACTGCATCATGTACTGTGCATCCAAAAGGAGGACCTTCATGAATACAAAAGGAAACCAATAAAAACTAAAATCAATTTACGGTTTTGAGCCACAAATAGCAAACAGCACATATGAAACAGAAATTGTTTTCTGAATAGACTTACTGTAATCCAAGACTGAATCTTAAATCAAGTCCAATGTAATAGCCACAAAAAGACACCAGCTGTTGTTACATTCTCATGCAGATGGAATATGTTATAAATCCACCAACGATAAAAGGAAATCCACCAAAGAATGGTCCAAAGCCCATTGAACCAAAACTTCATTATTACCACCACCAAAAAATAAAAAAGTAAAACATGAGAGCGGGTTTAGTGTTTTCATCCTTACAAAACATTTGGACCTTCAGAACCAGTCATATTTTAGCTCTCATCCCTTTTTATACCCTATGGTTAATAAGACTTAGTTAAATAACCATTTCATATTTTATTGTTTCTTAAAGGTACATTAAATAATGTGCAAAAACTCCACAAATTAATATAAAAATAAAAAATACAATACACACACACACACACACATACATATATATATATATATATATATATATATATATATATATATACATATATATATATGTGTGTGTGTGTTTATATGACCAAATAATATTTTGTAAAGCACTTCTTCACTGTATATTAAAAACTTGTTAAAAACACTTTAAAACAATGTACTACAACAAAACCTATAAAAAAAACTCCTGGTGTTACCAGGTGGTCCCTCATCCAAACACTGACCAGGCCTGACTATGATTTTCTTCCAAAGTCAGCCCTTTCAGAATGATGTAATTACAAGTGCACTGTTTGGAAAAGTGTTTTTTAAATTAAACACTCATATTAAAAATTGGAACTTTTAAAACAATAATTATATGAATCTAAAAAAATAAAACTATTATTTTTATGAAAATCTTATTAGCTAGTAAGAGAGATGGCTAAAAAGGTGCTTGGTGTGACATCTGGAAAGAGGAAGGGGGACAAGGAGACCTGGTGGTGGAATGAAGAAGTACAGGAGAGTATACAGAGAAAGAGGTTGGCGAAGAAGAAGTGGGATTGTCAAAGAGATGAAGAGAGTAGACAAGAGTATAAGGAGATGAGGTGCATGGCAAAGAGAAAGGTGTCGAAGGCTAAGGATAAGGCGTATGAAGAGTTGTATAAAAGGTTGGACACTAAGGAGGGAGAAAAGTACCTGTACTAATTGGCTAGACAGAGGGACCGAGCTAGTAAAGATGTGCAGCAGGTAAAGGTGATAAAGGATAATGAGGGAAACGTAATCACAAGTGAGGAGAGTGTGTTGAGCAGATGGAAAGAGTACTTTGAGGGGTTGATGAATGAAGAGAATGAGAGGGAGAGAAGGTTGGATGATGTGCGGATAGTGAATCATGAAGTGAAGTGGAATAGCAAGGAGGAAGTAAGGATAGCTATGAAGAGGATGAAGAACGGAAAGGCTGTTGGTCCAGATGACATACCTGTGGAAGCATGGAGGTGTTTAGGTAAAATAGCAGTGGAGTTTTAACTAAATTGTTTAATGAAATCTTGGAAAGTGAGAGGATGCCTGAGGAATGGAGAAAAAGTGTTTTGGTACCAATTTTTAAGAATAAGGGTGATGTGCAGAGCTATAGTAACTACAGAGGGATTAAACTGATCAGTCACAGCATAAACTTATGGGAAAGAGTAGTGGAAGCTAGGTTAAGAAGGCAGGTGATGATTAGTGATCAGCAGTATAGTTTCTTGCCAGGAAAGAGCACTGGATGGAGAAGTACAGAGAAGGTCAGAAGGAGTTGCATTGTGTCTTTGTGGATTTAGAGAAAGCATATGACAGGGTGCCTAGAGAGGAGTTGTGGTATTGTATGAGGAAGTCGGGAGTATCAGAGAAGTATGTAAGAGTGGTACAGGATATGTACGAGGGTAGTGTGACAGCAGTGTGGTCTGTGGTGGGAGTGATGGATGTGTTTAAGGTGGAGGTGGGATTACATCAAGGATCAGCTCTGAGCCCTTTCTTATTTGCAATGGTGATGGACAGGTTGACAGACAAGATCAGACAGGAGTCCCCATGGACTATGATGTTTGCAGATGACATTATGATCTGGAATGAGAGAAGGGAACAGGTGGAGGAGACCCTGGAGAGGTGGAGATATACTCTAGAGAGAAGAGGAATGAAGGTCAGCAGGACTAAGACAGAATACATATGTGTGAATGAAAGGGAAGATAGAGGAATGGTGAGGATGCAGGGAGTAGAGGTGGTGAAGGTGGATGAGTTTAAGTACTTGGGATCAACAGTTCAGAGTAATGGTGAGTGTGGAAGAGAGGTGAAGAAGAGAGTACAGGCAGGATGGAGTGGGTGGAGAAGAGTGTCAGGAGTGATTTGTGACAGACGAGTACCAGTAAGAGTGAAAGGGAAGGTCTACAAGAGGGTAGTGAGACCAGCTATGTTATATGGGTTGGAGACAGTGGCATTGACAAAAAGGCAGGAGTTAGAGCTTGACATGGCAGAATTGAAGATGTTAAGATTTGCACTGGGTGTGACGAGGATGGACAGGATTAGGAATAAGTATATTAGAGGGTCAGCCCAGGTTGGAAGGTTTGGAGACAAAGCCAGAGAGGCAAAATTACATTGATTTGGACATGTGCTGAGGAGGGATGCAGAGTATATTGGGAAAAAGATGCTAAGGATGAAGCTGCCATGTAACAGGAAAAGAGGGAGGCCTAAGATAAGGTTTATGGATGTGGTGAGAGAGGACATGCAGGTGGTTGGTGTGACAGAGCAAGATGCAGAGAACAGGAAGAAATGGAAACAGTTGCTCTGCTGTGGCAACCCCTAATGGGAGCAGCCAAAAGAAGAAGAAGATTTTTATGAAAATCTTATGATTATTGGAAAAATTTAAATAAGCACTTCATGACAAATTTTAACAAGTGTTTGAACCTTATTTAATAAGGCACTTAATATAACATTCCATAAAATTCTCATACATCCAATGCTTTTATTTTTTAACATGGGCATAATAGAAGTGTGTTCATTTAATCCTGGTAAAATGGTGGTGTTAAATCTTAACTGTCACTTCAATTCTTTGCTTTCCAGATTTAATTTCCACACACCATTTCTATTTTGCTTATCAACTTTGTCCAAAACCCCAAACATAAAACCTCTGTACTTGTCACAATTTAATGTGTGCTGTAAAGTGCATTGTTTTGATTTTTGGTTTTAATTGTGTTTAAGTGCCCATAAATTCTCTTTTTAAATGCTCTTTCTGTTTTCCTATTGTAATAACTATCACATTGGGTACATGTCCCAATATAGACCACCCCTGATGTATTACAATTTCCATCCCTAAGTCTCAAAATCATATCCAGTGATGTTAAATATAACTGGTTCTGTTCTAAAATATAAGGGCAAATGCTACACATCCCACACTTTCTGGTGCCTTTATTGAAATAAATGGAAACAAATGTTGCCAGATGCTCAAACCAAAATTTCAAATTGTGGCCTGTTTTGTTCACAAATAATGGCTTGTCTCCTACTATACTGTACATCTCATCATAATTTTGGAACATAGCCCAATTTCTAGTAACAATGTTCCTAGCAGGGGGTTGTATCTAGTCCCCCATCCCTCCTTAACTTCCCCAATAGGGTATCTCCTTTCTGTGAACATTTTTCAACAATTTAACTACCTCTGTCTCAAAAAAATCAATATCTGAGCACTTTCTAGTGGCACGCACTAACTGCCCTTTATAAATAATCTTCTTGGTCTGTTTTGGGTGGCAGCTGTAAAAAATCTAAGTAACTATTTGAAAATGTCTCCTTCCTGTGAATTTTACATTCAGATTTTTGTGTCACAAGGTTCTTAGATAATTCCATGTCCAGATAATTTATATTTAAGTCAGAATGTTTGTAAGTGAAACTAAGAAAGGAGGGTACTTCATTAATATACTTTACAGATTCATCCCTGACTTCATTTGTTTATTCCATAAAATAAATATGGGGGGAATTTAATAAAAGCTACATAGACTTTTTTCCACGTAGGCATCATGGCACACTGCTTACATGAAAGTAAGAAGTTGTGCCACCAGTAAACAGAACTGAGCAGAGTGCACGAGCGCATCAACACAAAAGTATCCATGGCATGCGAATCACCTCATAAGCAGGGACATATAATGATCCAGCAAGCAGATAGGCAGTCCTGCAGACCCCTTATTGGCGTCCATAGTGTACACAGAAACATTCCATGTACAGGATGTAAAACAGACAACGGGCTGTAAAAGTGCAGTTAGATGGGCAGAAGTAGCATGACAGACACAGATATATGCAAAGCAATCCACTGTGTATCCAAAACTGTATGGAAAATAATTTAAAATAATTTTATTTTTTTAATAATCTGGGGATGTTTGCATGGTATGCAGCAGGGTAAAAACATGCTGTTATGAAAAAAAAATTTAAAAAGTGTAAAAACTAAATTAGTATGTGATAGTAATGTATTATAGGACCCTGCGAGGAGTATCTGCAATGGTGGAATGGTGCTGTTGCTAACAAGGCAGGGCCTCAAACAGTGTAGTTTCCAGGCTGTGTGAATGGATCTCTATGCAAATGAGCTGGGGTTACTGAACAGCAGAAATGGGTATCTGTGTCCGCAGATCCCATCCGTGTAGGCACAGAACTATGTTGATGTCCAGAGTAGAGGTAGCTGACATCAAATGGGGGTATGTCTGAGGACTTGTAAGCTCATTGGAGCTCAGTGGCACGTTTGCGTGGTGCGCCACTGAGCTGAGCAGAGGCTGTTTACAGTTTCTGCTAATCTATATTTACTATGTTTCATCATGTTTGCACATGTTTGCTCATGACTTTTCATGGTGGTGTGCACAGTGATTGCTGAGCATGTTTTACCTTCATGGCGTGTGTTCACATGGTGTGCTGCAGTGCTGAGTGAGGAAGGCGGTCAAAAAAAATTACCGACTCAGTGGCATACCGCCTGTTCAGAGGCGATCTGTGCCTGACGTATAAAGCCATGTCCAACCCGGAATTAATGGACATGCTGCACCTCAGAAAATCCAAATCCCATCGAGCTACGCGCTCAAGAGACTTGAACCTCAGCACTGAAATAAATAGGACATGCTGGAGGGACAGATTCATAACCCAGAGGCTCCCTTCACTCTGGAATAAAATCCCAGTCCAGGTTAGGCAGAGTCCCTCATTGACTCTCTTCAAGAGGAATCTTGATGAGTGGATGGGAGATCATAGGTTTACCCTGGGTATCACTTCTGTGTCACTGTTAGACAGAGGCACAGTATACTAACCTCAAAAAAGGGCATAGCAAAATAAATTTAAAATGGGTGGCGAAAGCCAAACACATTCTGGCTAGGCTTATAAATGCCCTAGGGCAGATAGCCTAGTATGAACCTATGAACCTATGAACCTAAGAAAGCCAATGATACATTAATTACTGATGACCCCATGTTTCACTTAGACTGGGGCCATTAACAGTCCTTAATGATGTACTTGGCAGGTGGAATGCATCATAGGTAGCCAATCACACAGGCAGCACCTGCAGCAGAGCACTATAAAGGTTGAATCCACCCTACAATCTGATTTCACCCCACACTCTGCACCAGTGGAGTACAGATTTGGGATTTTTAACTGAAGGAATGTTAAGGGCTGCTGCAGGTCTGGTACATCTGTATGTGCTAGATGCTGAGGTCAATGTTGCTGCTGCTGCTGACAATAGGCCTAGACTGAGAAGGAGAAGTATGTTCAGGCCCAGAGTAACCTTCCAAGAGTTACATGAGCTATAGATTGTAGAACAATGTGTGGACAGGGACATGCTACAAGAACTCACTGAGCACTGCCGCCCTCAACTCAGGCCCAGATACAACAGAAGGGAACCCATCCCAGTGGAAACAAAGGTTTGTTTAGCTCTTAGGATACTAGCTGCAGGTACCTTCCAAAGACCAACTGGGGACATGATGGGGGTCTTGCCATTATCTGCATCCAGGGTACTCCACCAGTGCCCGGATGCCATGCTACCACATGCCAGTGAGCACATGTATTTTCCCCTCACTCCTGAGGTGAGTGCCATCAGTATGCAACACTTCTACCATGTAGAACACTACCCTGAGGTACTGGGTGCCATAGACTGCACTCCTGTACACATCAAGGCACCAACCGGTGAGTAGGGTAGAATCTACGCCAACCGCAAGGGTATCACTCCAATTACCGGGTCGCATGCAATGCCCAGGCCTAATGGTTAAGGTGTTTGCCTTACAAACACAAGGTGCAGGGTTTGAGTCTCACAAGAGATAATTAGCTAGGCTTAAAATGGCTTGAAAGAGCAGTTAGCCTAATACTAATCTATGAACATATGAATCTATATGTAGTTACAAAGAAAATGTTACTCAAATTCCTTCCTTGTTGAATACATGTTCAGCAGGAATATTACAAAAATTGTCATCAGGCCAAGAATACATTCTACCCGTCATGTTTTCATTTCTTACACTGTTTTGGACACTAGGCCACCTAAGATTCATAACATAACCTTAGCTTCTTTAACAATGTCTATCTTATAACCTCTATTTAGGAACATATTTTCTGTTTCCAAAATTTCTTGTATAAAGATTTTATCCCTATTACATAGTCTATGTATCCTTAACAATTCATTATAGGGTAGAATCTTTATTAAATTCTCTGGATGGCAACTGTTACCATATAAAAACTGCTTTTTATAAGTAAACCTGTTATGTATCTCAGTATTCAGTTGGCTATGCGTAATATCTAAAAAGCTAACTTCTGTTACAAGCTGAATACCATCAAACTGTAGGCCCATATTATTAATTTGTAAATCTTCCACAAAGTGGGTAGCTGCCTCCATGGGACCATCACATAAAAAATGAGGTCATCAATAAACCTTAAATAAAGCAAAACCTGGGTTTTATAAAAATTATGATGATATATCTTGTCAAACTCAAATTTACCAATTGCCAGGTTTGCATACATGGGGGCAAAAGCTGCCCCCATTGCAGTACCCTGCAGCTGATGGAAGACTTCCCCATTAAATGTAAAAAAAATTGTGTTTTATACAAAAAAAACACTAAATCAATCACAAAGTGGGACATAGGGGAATGGCCCAGAAAAATGGAACAGAGCTTGGACACCAACATCATGCCTGATGTTGGTGTACAAGCTTTTCACATCCATGCATAACCAATACATATAACTATTCCATTCAAAACCCTGTATTTTAGTTAAAAAAATCTTGGCTATCTCTTGTATACAAGGGTAATCTCAAAGCATATTTCCTCAAATACCTATGCAAAAATGTACTAATAGGTTTTAAAAAATATTTTTCAGCAGACACAATAGGTCTTCCAGTCAGTTTCTCAAGGCCTTTATGTGTCTTGAGTAAACGGTAGAAGACAGCCAAATTGCTGTCTTCTACACTAAACTTTAACACATCATTGGCAGAAAAATAGCCCAAACGTTTTCCCTTTTCAAGCAACAACAAATATTCATCAATGGCTTTAAAATATCTATCTATATTAAATTTCTCATAAACCTCAACATCATTTAAATGCATGTAACACATATCTAAGTACTGTACATAATTTAAAATCACTATTTGATTGCCTTTGTCTGATGGCTTTACAACAAAGTTTCTATCCCTACAAAACTTGCAAAATTCAATCCATTGCAGTTTATCTAAATTAAAATGAACATCAGATTTGTTATTTATCAGTGTATTGTAATGTTTTTCTATTTCAAAATCAATAGTGGAAATATAACTCTGTATGCTTACATTAGTATATGGAGGAATAAAATGATTTTGGATTTTAATTGCACTAGTATCCAATTCTGTATACGCATTAGCATCACTATATTCATTAACAGCATAACATTCAACTTCATTCTCATCACATTTATCTACACAAGAAGAATTACATGAATAAAAAGAGTCTTCCAAGGTGTTTTCAAAACATCCATCATTAACACCATTATTTTTACCAAAAAAACTTTTAAGATGTAACTTTCTACCTAATAAAAAAATCTCCTGTTTAAGAATGTGCAACCTGGGCAAAGCAGTGGGTATAAATTTTAAACCAAGACACAACACAAATTTAACTACATCAGATACTTCACTATTAGATACACTTAACAATAAAACATCATTTATAACTGATTGTCTACTAATTCCATCTTTTTTTCTTATTAAATTGTCCTTTGTAGTTAGCACCATTATTCCTCCGCTGTCCCCAGTCATTTCTATCTCGTTTTCTGTGGAATTTGGAATTGGATTTATTATTTGTCTGCTGGTTGTCGTTCCGAAATCTCTGTTTGAACTCTGAAGTGTTAGCAGCTTCTGGTAGTGCTGGAAAATTTTCTCTTTGATCATTAACATCAGGAAAACTTTGCTCCGATCCTTCAGGCAAAGTGAAGGAAACAGTTGATGAGGCGGAGCTATTTAAATTACTGTTATTCCTGTTAGAAAATGAGCGCTTGCTGTTATGTTTATAAAGAAAAGCCTGTTCAAAATTTATAGTCTTTCGTATCTCTATTAATTTTAGAGTTTTTACTTTCCCACGACTTGCTTCAAGTTCTTTTAAAACACCATTAATGTCTTTAAGCATATCCTCTAATTTAGAACAGGAAACACGTTTTTGTAATTCCATACTCACTGTTACAATTTCTTCCTTTAACTGCCATTTTTTAAGGTGGTCCCTGTCAATTAATATACGTATCCACTCCAATGAACAGTTGTGAGCTGCTGCAATCAACCTTTTGCGAAAAACTAAATCTTTAGGGTTTTTTAGATCGAATGGTGTAGTAGGAAATTTGTTCGCTCGTAGCTCCCTAGGAGAGATATTTAAATCCAAATATCGCTGTAAATAAGAGATATTGAGCTGAATGCTAACTTCCTTACAAAGCAAGCACTCTAATTTATCTCTTAGAGTGCAGGCTTCCGCTGGCAAGGAAGAAGTATAAGTCAAACCAACACTCTCAAACAGATTCAAGCAGTGAAAATGATGTTCACCTAGAGAACGATTCCACACAGCAGTAGTAGTAACTGCTCCACCAGGGTCAGCAAAAGACATATTGGATCTATCAGGCTCACCATCAATAGACCTCAAGCTCTCATCTGACGATTGAGTAACATATTGCTCCAAAGTCCTCTGGCCTTGATCCAAATAGTCTTCTCTAAATATACGTGGTATATTGTTGATAGAATCCGTAGCCATAGATAATTTATATACTACTAGGAAAGCAAAACAAGAAAACTATGCCACCAAGACAACAAAAAATCCAACCTTTTATTACTTAGCATCTCGGCTATACAGCCTTCAAAGAGTGAATAACATAAAAAGTATCAAGATTATATACACCTAACCTTTACAAAACACACCCAGTGCAATTAATCTATTAAATTACATATTTCCAGTCACATTCCTTGTTTAACCCTAAGGGCTCCAAAGTATTAAACTTTAAAATATATAGTGTCTCCTTTTTACATAGTTTAACATCCAGATTCACTAATTCCCCCAAGAGTGTCTCAATCTTTTCCAAAACACAACCAATAATGTGATTAGGGTTACAGTTGTGAAATTCAGAAAAATGACTACCAAGGGGGCTATCAATTCTAGCATTTTTTATATCTCTTAGATACAATTCAATTTGAACCACCTATTATGAATATTAGTGTAGGGATGCCTATATTTAAAGGCACTATACCATGCAATAAATGCTCTATATACAAAAATGTGATCAATAGTTTTAAGTATATTAATGGACATCCATTATTGGTTAAGGGTAATTTCAATTGTAATACATGTGAGGTTATATATGCTCTTAGATGTAGCTGTAATAAATTTTACATTGGGGAGATGAGCAAAAGTTTCAAAGTTCGTTTTCAAGAACATCTAAAAGATATAAAAAATGCTAGAATTGATAGCCCCCTTGGTAGTAATTTTTCTGAATTTCATAACTGTAACCCTAATCACATTATTGGTTGTGTTTTGGAAAATATTGAGATGCTCTTGGGGGAATTAGTGAATCTGGATGTTAAACTATGTAAAAAGGAGATGCTATATATTTTAAAGTTTAACACTTTGGAGCCCTTAGGGTTAAACAAGGAATGTGATTGAAAATATGTAATGTAATTTAATTGATTAATTGCAGTGGGTGTGTTTTATAAAGCTTAGGTGTATATAATCTTGATGCTTTTTATGTTATTTTACTCTGTGAATGCTGTATTGCCGAGGCACTAAGTAATAAAAGGTTGGATTGTTCGTTGTCTTGGTGGTATGGTGTACTGTACAATGAAGTCAATGCATGCCTTGGACAGAACATATTGTCCCTGGCCACATGTTTGCCTATCTAACTGCAACCAACCACATGTGGCCATACTGGTAACTCTACACACATAGCAGGGATATTAACAGGTATCCCACTCTAGAACACGAGATGCAATAACAGTACCAAGCAAAATCAGTCTGCAGGCAACACATGCCATCTAACAAAAGGCTACTTTGTGTACTCCACAAGTACTGTGCCTGCAATGCCTATACAACCTACATAACCTGTGGCACATGCAATAAGTACTATGAGTTATAGTGTGTAATAGTAAATAGGAGTTCTCACATCAGCCAGTTGTGTGTGTGTGTGTGTGTGTGTGTGTGTGTGTGTGTGTGTGTGTGTGTGTGTGTGTGTGTGTGTTTCCGTGTATGTGTACAAATATATCCCCTTGCAGCACTATGGATATGCCCATATGAGCTATCGCCGAGCTATGGTTATGGATTTAATGGGCCTATGACTAGCTGCTGGCCTATAAATTGCCCTCCTCTACAAGGCCTGCTGATGTCTTCCACCTTAAAAGCACTGGCTGACAATCTAAAGTTACATAAACTCTGTGACACATGCAATAAGTACTGTAGGCTATAGGGCGTAATAGTAGATAGGCAGGAGTCCTAATCTCACATCAGCCAACTCTGTGTGTGTGTGTGTGTATATAAATATATTCATCTACATAAGCATAACTGATGTCTTCCACTTTATAGATTTGTACGTTCAGAAAACCCAGGTGACGTGTATCTAGGGTAGCAGACCTTGTCACAAAGTATGAATGCATAATTATGCTGACAGTGCCCATTGTCCCTGATACACTATTCTACACATGTGCACATAGGAAGCTATGCACGTATACTGCAGTACATTCCTGATGTCATATTTCTATTATGCTGCCATGCCATTCGGTGCCGCTGTATTGCCACCATATGTCCATAGTTTAACCCCTCATATCCTGGAACAGAAACATACACAGGTTCATAACACACCTGTCATTCTGTAACACTACCGCCAGTTGAACATCATGCAACATAGATACACAAAGTATGATGTGTACTTATGACACATGCCAGCATACAGTACCTGTTGTGGCCTACAAGTGTCATGGCAAAACAATACTGCACTACACAAGTACATGATAAGTAATACAGTCACCCTGTGCATTAGACACATATTTGCATTTCCCTGCATCGATGGCATGAATGCCAGGGATGTGGCACAGGTATAATCACATGCAAAGGGTGTGGTGTGGGGGTGCCAGAGGCCTAGGGAGTACCAAACAGTTGACAGCATTGTGAGTCAGGAAGGAGTGCTGCTTAAGTGGGCCATGGAGAGGTGGCATGTGTGCCTATTGGTGACCTGCATGTGACAGTGGTGTTTGAGTGTGTGCCTGTACACAGTCAAGCCCAGTGCTAGCCCTACACTGGTGTATGTTGGACAGCTGTGGACTATACATGGTAGAGTGGACAGTTCACTGTCTCTGGCCATGAACATGGGAAGTGGCTCTGCCAGGAGTAGCACTGGTACCACCAAGACCAAGGTCAGATGTGGTGCTAGTAGCTGATGGTGACTGCTGTCTGCTGGAGCCATGTCCCCCACAGAACAACCCATGACCACATGCCCATGGCATGCCACATCATGGTGTGGACAGCACACTTCCATCTGTAGTGCTGGAGGTACTGCCACTATGAGAGTGTGACTATGCACGGCTACGTGGACACTCAGCAGAAGGTATTGCTGATGTACATCCACATGTCTGACAACCAGCTCCAACCAGGTGCTCTAGCACAATGCGCAGTCCAAAATAGACACTGTATCAGCCCACCATCTCTCCACTACATCAGTACACTGATCCAGGGTGTCACCAATGCAGTGGAGGCAGTCACAGATGCCATACTGTGCTGCATCCATAACCCTAAGCATCCAATGATGTTGTGTTCAGAATGCGCCTGTGCCTACATGATGGCCCAAAACATGCATTGAGTGGCCTGTGATAAGGCAACTGCAACAGGTGTTGGATGAACAGCAGTCCGTCTACAAGCACCCCTGTCAATCCACCTGTGTGGGACCTCGCCAGCTCTCTGACTATGGCCAGTGTCTTCACTCATTGACACCACAGTTGCCACACTGTCCTGTTCAATGTTGTCACCCTCTGACTGTGCAATATTTGTGGCCTCTGGGGATTTGGTATGTGTGGGCATACTAACTGTGTGCAGTGACAATGGGGTAGAAGGATGTTAACCTCTGGGATAGATTCAGGCCTCTAGAACCCCACCTGTGCCTCACCATGGCCACCATCATCACCAGAGTCTGATGAGACACTGACATCAGGTTGTGAGGGGGAGAGACTCCAACCCCCCTGTTCACCTGTGAAAAGCAAGACAAAGCAGTACATTACTACCTGCACTATTACGTATGATAATCCACACAGACTCATACAGATGAGGATCCACAACTGCATTACAAGTCCCATGTCTTCTCATCTCTGCTCCCATGCACAACAGACAAACTCACAACAACATACACAGACAAGTCGGGCCCTTTATAACATGAACTTCAGCTACATCTAGTTAAAGTTGCCAGTACAATACACCTGTAAGGTATGCAATATGACAGTATATGTGATAGAACTACACATAAAACCCAGTACAACTATCTTGAAAATATGCCAGTAGTAGTATCACTGCTTCATGTATGTACCATCTCCCTGTTGTGTTTGAACAGGCATCTTGGAGTAATTCTTCATGTATACCAGACCGCGTAGTCACTCATAGCTATAAGTGCAAACGTGTTAATGTTTGTTTGGTTGGGAGGGTGGTCTAATGGTTAAGGTGTTTGCCTTACAAACACAAGGTGCAGGGTTTGAATCTCACAAGGGATAATTGGCTAGGCTTAAAATGGCTCGCAAGTGCAGTTAGCCTAGTACTAACCTATGAACCTAAATACACACATGTGATTACCCAGTCTATGCACTGTAGTTAACTGTTCCAGAATGGAACACACAGATATTCTACTCTGGCTAAGCACAACAGTCACACGGGTTTATATCACATCATCAAAAGAATAAAATTTCAAATCACAAAACATCGAACTGAATACATCGAACCGTAAAACTTCACATCTTGTTTTTTTTTTTTCTGTTTCGGAGTGTCGATCAAAACTAATTGCTCCATGCAGGGGGCAAAACCCCCTGCACCCCCAAACCCCCTGCCACTTACATATACTACTTCTGAGATCACAATTCAGTGCACTAAATTGTAGAAACAGAAGATTTCCATTTCTTACACTGTAGCGTGATCTTGGAGTTGGTATATTTAAGTAGCAGGGGTTGTGGGAGGTGCAGGGGGGCTTGCCCCCTGCCTACACCCTTAATGTGTCATGTCCCTGTTGGAAACTTCCATTCACATCACTTTGATGTTTTCCTGGTTCGATGTATTCAGTTCGATGTTTTGTGATTCGAAATTTTACTCTTTCGATGATGTGATATATACCTCAGTTACACATAGGGCAATATGTCAGCCCATGACTTTTGTAGGGTATATATGATCAGTAAAACAACACTATCACACTTACCAGGTACAGGACCACAGACTTGGGCCACTCTTTGTGGACCTATGAAAAGATGGAGAGGTATTGTCAGCACCACCAAATGTTGCAGAACTACAAGGTAATGTGTGCATATATCCACATAAGCATTAGCTACTATGGTAATGGCTATATTGCTGACAGTCTGAGTATGTGTGCATAAAACCCACTCCCCAGTGCAGTTAGACCTGACACCCATGTACTGGTATGTAAAGCCCACCACAATGACTGATACAGTATTACACCGGTGAACACAGTAAGCTTACTTGGATGCTCTTCTTCTGTGGGCACTGTAGCACCCACCTCCATGATGTATGGTGTGATTGATGCCTGGGAGCTGTTGGGTGTTCCTAGGTTGACCAGGAATTCTTCTGTGGCTGAGTCTGGCTGTTCCATTGCAGGCCCTCCACCAGTGGTGGCACGATCCCTGGCAACAGCAACTGCCCTTTGTTGTGCAGCATTCACCATAATTGTGGCCTGGTGTTGGACTTACTCATAGGTCCTGTTCTGTTGGCCAATCTGATTAACAGTCTTCACAAGGTCTGCCCACAATGCTGCCCACTGTTCCCAATTCTGCCTACCCCTGGACAGCAAAATCTGATGGTGTTGTCTCAGTCCATCCAGTATTATGTCACTCCACACAGTTGAGAAGGGGGTATGTCTTCTGTGGTACATGGTTCCTAAAAGACAACAAGAGGGGAACACATTACAGGACCAGATACATGGATGTCCACTATATGTACAGATCCAGCATGCCCATAATGACCTTCACTATTCACTGCTCTCTCACATGTCATACACCACAGTCTGGCAACACACTACATGTGTGGATACCTCCAAGATAGTAGCAATAATGGGGCATGTCCCTGTGTGCCGTGACAGATTCAGCTATGTGTTCCTACACCCATCATTGCAGTCTACTGTAGTGTGTCCCCTATGGGCAAACTCCGCTAATATGTCATACGACCACTGGCAGACAAATAGCAGTGTGCTTTTACAATGACTATATGGGGACACTCCATCAACACCAGTGTGCCACAATGACAGAAAACAATGGAAACCTACTGTAGTATATGTTCCCGGTAGGCATCTTACCTCTCAACTATACAGATGTTTGTGGAATGTCAAAATGTTTCCCCTCATAGTTTTGGTCATTTTCACACAAACTTGTTGATTTCTGATAAATGGATGGCCAATCATTGTTGGTTGATGTTAGAAAATAAAGATAGACATCTGAGTTTTAAACTTCATACCCTTCAGAACACAGTTATGCTACAGTAATATCTGTTAGTCTATTCACATTCTTACTTTGTATGAGCAATATTTAAACCCTTTCACTGCGTTTGGACCTTTGTCCCCTCATTAATTATGACTTTGCCCTAACTTCTTGCTGTAGGAGGTTGACAGGTATGTTAGGCATAGCTCTCAACCAAACAGGGACAAATGTCAACAGACAAATGTAAACAGGAACTTAGCCAGAGTACATTAGGGACATTCAGAGATAGTTTTACAATGTTAGAAGAATTTATGTGAGACATTGACAGAATGAGAGGAAGTGCATTACAGTACATCATTTGATGTTATAGGAGTATACACCCTTAATTATTGTCACTATGTATTACGTGTACTCAACTAGCTTTCCTACAACAGCTGGCCATTATAGGAGGGATTGACAGTGACACAGCTAAGATGTGTTTGAAAATCAAGGACAGTTGAGAGGCATGCCTGTAGGTGAAGGGCAACAAAGTACCAATGACATGTCATTAAATAGGCTTACTGCTGTAAACCCTATTCCCCATACTTCTGTCCTACCATCTGTATCCTGTTATATGGAGAAATCTATTCCATACCTGGTGGAGTGGAGTATTCCTTTGTGGGGTTGGGAGGGTGGCCTAATGGTTAAGGTGTTTGCCTCATAAACACAAGGTTCAGGGTTTGAGTCTCACAAGGGATAATTGGCTAGGCTTAAAATGGCTTGCAAAGACAGTTAGCTTAGTACGAACCTATGAATTTTGCTTCTGGAAGTCTTTTGGAAATACATGCTCTGTGTGAGTTAAGACTCATACAGACCTGTTCCCCGTAATCAGTTGTTTGCCTTTTTAAGGTACTGCTCATTAACAGGTAATTGCCTCTGCACCAATCTGTGGCTCTGATATGCTAATTGCAGCCAAAACAGCTGAATTGCACTATCATTAGCCAATGACATGCCACCACAGCGCAATATATAAGGCTATCATGTAGACCTTGGCTCCTTTCTTAGTTTTTGAGATGGACTTTACTGAGGTGGAGACTACAGCATCACAGAGGGCAGGTACAAAAACTGTCCATTGTAGAGATTTATGAAGTCTGTCCACAGTTTTGCCTCATGTGTGGTCAGTGTCCCATGACATTGTGGTCATCTGGCAGTGTTGAGATCAGTGAAGAGAGAGACATTTTAGTGTAACACTTCATACCCATCAGCATATGCATGCAAATGTAATAGCTGTTTTTCTATCAACTTACTATATTTGTAGGAGCAAACTGTTAAACATGACCCTATCTCTGGGCCTTTAACCCCCCCATTAATTACGGCTGTGTCCGGATCCCTTGTTCTAGGGGGTTGGGATGTATAGTAGGTCTGTAGCAGCTACCTTTACATAGAGTTGTATATGCTACAGGCTGCTGCTGCAGCCTAGAACAAATAGGGGGGGTGCATGAACACTTTGGAGGACAGCAAGCTGTATGTGTAACTGTGGCAGTTGTGGTAACCCAGCAGAGCCAGGGTAAGGGTACCCTTTACAGTCCAATCAAGATGTTATTAAGGTATATCTGTTATGCAACAGTGCCAATAACAAGAGTAGCAGGTGAAATATAGTTAAGCTATACAGATATGTGCAGTGTGTCCCTACCTGCAGGCCTTTGACTTGCAAAACTGGGTAGCAGTTAATTAATTAGCAGTAACCTGTGTGGGTTAAGATTGCATGACTCAGTCATTACTTGCTGCCTTCACAATAATGTAATTGAAGTGCAACACATCACTAGATTTGAACCCAGGACTGTGTGTGGCAAAATGTACTGCATGCAAGGCATTTAACAGACTGAGCTACTGAGTCAGTGCTGCAGCAGGTGTATTAGCAAGGTATATGTGCAGACCTAGAGGCTGTGACACACATTGTCTGCATCCATCAGTATATGCATGACTTTCGATGGCTGTATTTCTGCACCAGGGTCCCAGCTAAACATATGTACTTTGCCATTGATGCCTTAGCAGATGTGTTTCAACATGTTGCTGATAAAAAGGTACATTTACTTGCTATCACAGGCCTCACTTACTTCCATTATAATTCCTTTGGGTCTCTACTGGTGTATTATTGCACCAGAGTCCAAGGTACACTCATTGTTCCCATTAGGTTTAATTCCAGTTTGCACAGTGCAGCACAGCACGCAGCTTCACTAAGACATGCCTAATGACTGTAAGTGACAATTACTATGTTTTGATGAAAACACCTGTTTTAATTAAGGTCTGCGTAGCGTGGTGGGTTAATGCAGTGTGCTATAGGTGTGATGGACTCAGGTTCAAAACATGGCAGAGGTATTCATTTTCTACATGTGCTGTCAATGTAATAAACACATTTAATCATTAAAGCTCTATTTAGCTGTGCTAAGCGAATTTGCGCGATGTGGTGTGCCATGCAAATCTGTGCTAAAAAATATAAACAAAAGAAAAAGGTGGTGATAGGAAAGTGGTGAAATGGGGCAAGCAGGGGGAAAACATAGTGAAAGGCAGTTAGGGATATGCAGGAAGGGTGTAGGAAAGAACCATACCTATCCATATCTTGTACGGCAACAGCTGTGCATTCTGACAGATTTTGTAAATGAATTTGGACTCTCAAACCCCATAAAAAGGGGTGAGGACAACATAATTGTGTTGCCAAGTCAATTACATGTAAGTAGTGGTCTCCAGTGGACACGTGTGAAATGGAGAGCTATGTATGGGGCAGTATTTTTTTTGAGACAGGTGCCTATTTTTTTTTAATGTGAGAGTGGAATGTAGAAGGGACATTGGTACATGTGTGTAGGTAAGTTGGGTAGGAGAGGATGCATTTGCTGACAGACAAAACAGACAAGACAGTAGACAGGGATGGTGTGTGACACATGGGGGGGGGGGTAAACACCTTGGATGGGGAGGGTGTTGTGGAATCCAAGTCACAAATGCCTCCAGATGGCAGCAGTGTGACTCATGTCCCCTCCTATGGGACTGTTGGCACTGCTCCTTCACTGCCCCAAGGATGGCTGTGCTAGAGGCTGGGCACCAGGATGAGTCTGCCCCCACCAGTTTTGCCACCATGCTGTCAATCTGGTGCAGGCCACACTCATAGCTCCGGTGAGCAATCCTGTGCAACATGAATGGCAGTTGATCCTGGGTGACTGCATCCCCTCTGCCACTGCTCTCAGGGGGAAGCCATGCTCCGTCCCCTGAGGCAGTTCCATCTGATGCCACAGGTGGTGCAGGATGCAGCAGAGGGGGCACTAGTGGCCTGGGTCCCAGACATGCTAGGACCCAGTGCCACAGCCAGTTGAGGCAAGTTAGGCGGATCACCCAGAACCGCCTACCCTGATTTGCTGTGGTAATGGAGGTATAGTAATAAGTATAAGTTAATTATTAACAGAACATTGGAAATAACCCAGTTACATATCAATGCATATTATGTGAAACATAACAGCAAACAACAGGTCAGTCAGTATAACAGCATGTCAGTAAAAGTTACAGCATAAGGCCAACAAAATAGGTATTTTAACAAGATATGTTAATATGCAACCATTATAACACATAACAATAATAAAACATGTCCAAAAAACAGTTAATATAACAACATATGTCAATAGTAAACCATAACCAATGAATAACAATACTAAATAAATGAAGATAAGAGGTGGGAAGAGAGATAAAAAAACAGTTAGTAACATTGCAGCTTATTTCCTTGAAAACAGCACTACTATCTATTCTATCAGTCTGTATTTTCTTTAGGTGTACAGTGAGTACAAGTCTCCTAAAGCTGATGTAGCATGAACATACTTCTCAAGATATTTGCATGGTGCACTATGGGCCAAATGGTAACAACTGCGGGTACACACCTACAGAGAACCCTTGCACATCAGGTGGAGCTATATAACTACAGATGTGTTCTGTGGGCTGAAATGGTGATACTTTGCAATCTAGGTGCTCATTTCCATGGTAATCCTGTAACAGGTGGATTATGCACTATTAATTGCATAAAGTGAAATTGTGACACTCGAGAAACATATATATGTAGACTACAGACACTAAACAGCAGTCATGCCTTGGTTGGCAGGCATGGGAATAGATCCCAATAGCATTCACTCATGGGATGTATGGAACGTATTAATTGACTGCAGCAACATTTAACAGACACTTAGGCCTACAGCCATACCAGGATTACACCTTTTATTTCTGATTTTTCATATTCTTGCTAATGATTTTAACTGTGTATTGTTAAAACAGAGGCAAAAATACTTACATACTTGTGAGGCATTCCCTGCCTGAGCTTCTTTTACCCAGGTGTCCAAGAGTACCCTCTTTAGTTATTTCTCATCGTCACAATGGTGATGGCACTGCTCATCTGTGCAGGGTATACCAGTAACACTGGTGAGTTCTCTGGCCAGCTGGTCCCATGCCTCTGCCTTACACACTGAGCCCTAGAAATCTTCCTGCAGCAGCTGGTCATCATGGTTTTTAACTAGGAGTCAAACCATGACCCTGGACTCCAGAATGCCCTGACGCTATGCCCAAAAGCACGCACCTTCAGCAACACCATCCATGGCACCCATAAGAGGAAAAACTCCAATGCATTCTGCTGTATTTTAGCCTGTTGGCCTTAATATAGGCTGCTTTCTCACCCTTACACATCATTGGGCAACATTCAAAAAAATGTTGCATTACTTAGCATCACTCAAACCAGCACAGCTGAGCATAAACATTGGTAGTCATTAACATGTTTATGCAGTGCTTAACAGGTCTTAGTAGGTCTCAGCAGAGCTTAGCACAGTGGGGCCATATTTTAAATTAGTCTGGAAAATTTGTATATCATAATTAAACACTTATTTTCCCTTCCATGTATTCAATCCTTGGACCTACTGCACATGAAGCCATCACTCTACACATTTAGCTATGTGGATATTAAGAAATCTGCTATACTTTCACATATATCACTGAGCTACCTATAAGCAGTGTTGAGCACCTCAACGTGCTGTGCAAACATGCTTAGATACACAAACATGGCATTTAAATAAATAATTAATTACATCCGATTTCTATTTTTAGATGTCTGGTAGGTGTCTGCTGTCTTATCTGTGAGCACCATTTAGCATTGCTGCACTCTGAGAAGCACCACATAAGCATGCTTTTAAAATAAAAATAAAACACTAGGAGAGTGCATAGAGTGTCTTACTCCTCTGTGGGCATGGTTATCACAACACTCCCTACACTGATTCAATAATCATGTTCTTGGCTCTCCCTTGGCAATGCATCATTAATATGCATGGCACGCTACCAAGGGGGAACCGTGTACATGGATACGGTAGCATTCCCTGTAGGCTCTACATGGTGATTATACAGATTTTATTAAATCCTAGGGTATGTCATCCAAAAAAATGTAGGCACAAGTTTCAATGATTCCTGTACTTATTTGTCATAATTTATTTATTTTCCTATTAATACATAATAAAATTTGCATATGTTGGGGCACGACTAGCTCCCATTGCTTCTCCAGATATCTGCCTGAAATATTTTCCCTCAGACCAGAAATTACAGTTTAAATTATTTCCATCAGGTCACAAATAAATTCTATCATAATAGAATCTAATGTACTAAGATGAAGCTACTTAGAAGTAACAGAGACCTAAGAATCATGAAACCTGATAAAAGTGTTGGTACTGTTTTAGTGGATAAAATGGATTATATAAGCAGTATGAATACAATTTTGAGTAACACACAAGAGTATGAATGGGTTTCCATTAATGAAGTTAATTTAGCAAAAAAGAAAATGTATTTATTCTTACAGGACTCATTATGACAAGGACTATTAACGAGAAAATATATATTTTTTTGCATAATGAAAACACAGTAATACATACGGTGTTTGGAATCCCTAAAGTACACAAAAATATTGAGAAACCATCCTACAGGTTAATAGTCTCAGCACATAGCTCAATGACATTCATTAGGAGTTTTTGTTGCTAGGTTGCTTAAGGAATGTGTAAGCAACATGGAATATATACTCAAGGATTCATGGTATGTTTTAAGCAAAGTGAGACAAGAATTTTATAGTGATTTTTGGAGTTTCACTGCTGTTGATGTGGTGAATTTGTTTTCCTCTATTCCCCATGAAGAGGGACTTGAAATGTTATGAGAGACAGGTTATGAACTAAGAATATTAGATTCTATTATGACAGATTTTATAACATCCGACTCACTACATGAGTAGAGTTACAGTCTTACATGTCTGTAAATAAATGCACTATTTTTCTGTAATTTCATTAAACTATTGTGAATTTTGGCACTTCTGCAGTTTGCTAAGCAGTGCTTATTCATTAAGCAGTGCAGAAACATCCTAATGGCTACCAAATTTTGCGCAGTGTGCTATGTCTCACTAAAACCACAGTTCTATGAGTTTTCATACTGCTTGACTTTGCTTAGCGGGTTTGCGTGCTGCTAAGTGACACAGTGCTTTTTTGAATGTTGCTCAGTGATGTGTAAGGGCAGAAAAACAGCCTATATTAAGCCCAATAGGTGGGAATTCTGCATTATTCATTGGAGTTCAATGAACTGTTGGTATGGCTGTCGGGGTTGGTGAACGTGTGTAGTTTCGGGTGCAGAGGTGGGGTATTCAGGAGTCCAGGGTCATGGTTGGGTTCCTTGTTAAGAACCATGAGCAATGGTTGATGCAGAGTAGATTCCAGGGCTCGGTGTGTAAGGTGGAGGCCTGGGACTGTTTGTCCAGGAAACTCACCAGTGTTACTGGTTTCCCCCCATAGGTGAGCAGTGTCATCACCATTATGATGACATGAAAAGGAGAAAGAGGGGAACCTTGGACACCTGGGTCTAAGAGGCAAGATCAAGGAATGCCTCACAAACATGTAAGGAATTTTACCTCTGTTTTACCAATATGCAAGCTGAATGTCTGCAAAATTGGTATGCATAATGGTGTGCTTCTCTCCCAACAGCTACAGCTGAGAGGGCTCACAATGTCAAGTCCCATGCTAGACACCTAGCCAGGTTGCGCTGTGAGTATGGATTTAGTATGCCAACTGTAGTGCAATAAGCAAGAAAGAGTAGAGCATTTACTGCAATAAAGTATACAGAAGAAAAGGTGTACTGCAATAAATGGTCAAGTAGAACTGTAATGCAATAATTGGGCAATTAGAGCTGTAGTGCAATACATGAACAATAACAACTGATGCTCAACAGACAATAAACAATACCAATAATAGTAAGCAAAATGGTGCTCAGTAGGATTGTTGTGTCATAACCATTGCAGCAGAGCTGTATGTATTGATTGTCTATGATAAGGTTGCTACAGTCAAATGTAACACTGTAATAGCTGTAGAATGCAAAACTAATGGCTTGAAAACTGTATTGCTTAACTCATATTACTGCCCAAGGCTGTCTCCAGGCTGTTATTGGTGACATAATGCTCTCTGTTCCTCCTACTTCAGGTAATAAAGGTATATGGGTGAGGTAGCCCACTCCATGGGCAGATATTGTGTGTGTACTTCAGAGATATTGGAAAGCAATAACAATACAAAATGTTCACCAGGATTGATGATACTAAAATAAAGCTGTTTTAATATATGCAGTACAGCTGTAATCCATGCATGTGTGTTCTACTGTCAGTGCAGTCAATTATAACATTGTAATTGTTCTAGAATGCAGAAAGAATGTCCTGTAACTTGTATTGCTCAACTCATAGTATTGTTGAAGTTTATCTCCAGCACACTATCAATCACATAATGCTCACATTTTTTCTCTCCATAGGAACAAAAGGTATATGAGTGACGTAGCCCATATTATGAGCAGATATTGTTTTTAGATTTGACAGTTTTAAAATCAATAAGAACAATGTGTCCACCAGCATTGCTGATTCATAAATAAATCTGTGTACTTCTAGTATGGCTGTATTCCTGGAATGTCTGTACTAAGTTGCTGCAGTCTATTATTATTTGCAGACGTCTCCTGCAGTCACAGCTATTGGGTTCTACTCCCATGCCTGGCAACTGAGACATGACGGCTGTCTAGTGTATGAACTGTACACAAACATGCCTCTTAAGTGTCACAATTTCTCATACTGTAATTAATATTGTGTAATCCATCTGTGGCAGGATTAATACAGAAATGATTACCTGTAATGCAAAGTATTACCAAATCTGCTTAGATAACACCTTGGTAGTTATATAAGTCCACATGATGTGGATGTGTTCTGTCTAGTTGTGTACCTGCATTTGTTATTGCTTGGCCCATAGTGTCCCATGAAGCAGCTTGAGAGGCATGTACATGCTACATCACCTATAGGAGAGTTGTAGTCACTGTACAAAATAATTGACAATGCACGCCTTTAGAGTTAATATTACCACTGTCTTCAGGGATATAATCTGGAATGTCACTAATGGGCTGTTTTTTTCTCTCTCTCTCCCACCACTTATCTGCATGTATTTAATATTATTTATTAGTATGGTTTACTATTAACATATATTGTTAAAATAACTAAATTTTGGGAAATCTGTTTTATTATTGTTGTGTTATTCTGCTTTCATATCTTGCTAAATTAACCATTTTGTTGGCCTTATGCAGTTTATTATTGTTACGTGTTGTTATGCTTTCATAATAACATATTTGGTTAAATGAACGTGTGGTTGCTCTTATGCTTTAACTGTTTCTGGCATGCTTTTAACATACTGACTGTTCTGTTATTTCATGTTGTGTCATACATAATATACATTGCTATGTATTTGGGTTAATTAATATAATGCTCCATGCTGTTAATGCTAACAATGAGTTGTTCATAACTAACCTCAACTTATTGCTATACCTCAATTACCACAGCATGTCAAGGTTAGCTGGTTCTGGCTGATCCCCTACCTTGCCTCAACCTGCCATGGCACTGGATCCTACCACATCTGGGACCCATACCAGTGGTGCCTCCTGTGCTGCCACTTGAATATCTGTGGCATCGGGTAGTGCCGCCCCACAGAATGGGGATGGGCTCCCTCTGGGTGCGGTGGCAGAGGGGGAGTTGTCACCTGGGCTGAGCTGCCTGTCTTGGTGCGCAGGATAGTCCACCATGGGTATGACTGCCACCTGCACCAGATTGAGGACATGCTGACCAACCTGGTAGGGCAGCCTCACCCCTGTGCAGCTTCCAGCACTGCCACCCCTGGGGCGGTGAAGGAACAGTGCAGACAGTCCCATGGGTGGGGATGTAAGTCATGCTGCTGCTGTCTGAAGGTACATGGAATTTGATTTTCGCAGCACCCTCCCTATCCAAGGTGCTGACCCCCTTCATGTGTCAGACACCACCTCAGTCTGCTGTTTTGTCTGTTTGCAAATGCATCCTCACCTACCCAACTTACCTACCTCACACGTATCTAAGTCCCTTCCCCAACATTCCAGTTTCACCATAAAAAAAAAAAAATGGACACCTGTTCCAAAAAAAAAAAATTGTCCTATATATAGCTCTCCATTTTGCACATGTAGTGCAGCGCTAGCGTTATTGTCTCACAACAAGAGGTTCTCCGTTTCAATTCTTGGTTGGGGTGCCTTCTGTGTGGAGTTCTGCATGTCCTCCCTGCATTCATGTGGGTTTTCTCCAGGTGCTCCGGTTTCCTCCCACATCACAAAGACATGCATCTGGAGCATTTCTCCCCAGGCCTCCTCTGAAAATTTGCTTCATCCAAGTCGGACTTTCCTGGTAAACAAATGTTAAATGAATAAATAAAATAAAAATGTTCCCACTGGACACATGTAATTTGGTCCAATTGGGCTGACAACACCGTTATGTTGTCCTCATCCCTCTCTCTGGGATTTGAGAGTCCAAATTCATCTACAAAGTATTTCAAAGTGCACAGGTGTTGCTGTACAAGAAATGGCTAGCTATGGTTCTTTCCTACAACCTTTCTGCATGTGCTTCCCTGCCTTTCACTATATTTTCCCCCTGCTTGCCCCATTTCACCATTTTCCTATCTCTCCTTTTTTCTTTTCTTTATATTTTTTTAGCACGGAGCTGCTCAATGCACCGTGTCATGCAGCTTCGCTAAGCTCAGCTAAATAGAGCTATAATGACTATATGTGTTTATAGCATTGTAAGACACATGTACAAAATAAGCACCTCTGTCATGTTTTGAACCAAAGCCCATCTCAACTGTAGCACACGGCATTAACCTGCCATGCCACTCTTACTTAAAACAGGTGGTTTAAACAAAACATAGTAATTACCAATTACAGTCATTAGGTGTGTTTCAGCGGAGCTGTGCGCCATGCCACACCGCTCAAACTGGAATAAAAAGTAATAGAAAAAATGTAAGTGTACCTTGGACTCTGGTAGAACAGTACACCACTAGAAAGCCAAAGACATGATAATGGATGTAACTGAGGCCTGTGATAGCAAGAAAATGTACCCTTTTATCAGCAACATGTAGAAAGTCACCTTCTAAGACATTAATGGCAAAATACATGTTCAACTGGGAGTCTGGTGCAGAAATACATCTATATACAACCATGCACATACTGATGGATGTAGGAAATGTTTGTCACAGCCTGTATGTGTGGACATATATCTTGCAAATACACCTGCTGCAGCAGTGACTCAGTATCTCGGTCTGTTAAATGCCTTGCATGCAATACATTTTGCCACACACAGCTCTGGGTTCAAATCCAGTATTGATTTGCATTTCAATTGCATTATTGTGAGGAAAATAATTAATGAATGACTCATGCACTCTTTATCCATGCAAAGCATTGCAAATTAAATAACTGCTTTTCAGTGCTGGAAGTCACAGGCCTGCAAGTAGGGGCACACTTCACATATCAATATAGCATTACTATATGTCACCTAGTACTCTTGTTATTAATACAGTCACCTAATCACATGCCTTAATTGGATTGTTAAAGGGTAACCTCACCCTGGCTCTGCTTCTACAACAAGGCTGACACAGCTGACACAGATACACCTAGAGCTTGTTGTCCTCCAAAGTTTTCACACCCTTAGCCTATGTCTATTACCTGCAGCAGCAGCTGCAACCTGTGGTACACGCAGTCCTACGTAAAGGTTACTGCTACAGACCTACCCATTGTGATGATGTAGTCTCGTCACCCCAGCAATGTCTATCTCAACAGCAAAGAAAGGGGCCCTGGTCTACACGAAGGCCTTATATATTGCACAGCGGTTGTATGCCATTGGCTAATGATAATGCAATTCAGCTGTTTTGGCTACAATTTGCATATCAGAGCCACAGATTGCTTTAGAGGCAATTACCTGCTAATGTTAAAAATGCAAGGAGCTGGTTATGGCAAAACATTCTGTATGAGACTTTCCACACACAGAGCACGCCTTTGTGAAACATTACCAGATGCACATTTCAACAGAGGACTACTGCACTCCACCTGGTATGTAACTTTTTTGTGTATAACAGGATGCTGATGGGAGGTATGGAGAATAGGGATTACAGCAGTTAGCCTGTGTTAGACTTGTGGTAATGTCATGTCATTGATACCATGCTGTCTTACACTGACATACTTCAAGGTTGCATTGTCTTTTTCATTGTGGCACACTGGTGTTGTTGGACTGTTGATTGTAGTGGTTGTAACAGCACATTGCTATTTGTCTGACACTTATCTTATGACATATTATTGGGTGGTTGGTCTTAGTGGACACATCACAGTAGACTGGAGTGTTGGGTGCATGATCATACAGTAGAATCTCTCATGGCACACAGGGAAATTCCTCAGTATTGATACTATCTCAGTTGTATCCACACACATAGTATGTTCTCACACTGTGGGGTATGACATGTGTGAACAAGCAGTGGACAGTGCTGGCCATTTTGTCCTTGCTGTATTTGTACATAGTGGATGTCCACATATCTGACCCTGTAATGTGTTGCCCTTGTGTTGTCTTTCAAGAATAATATACCGTAAATGCCATGCCCCCTTCTCAGATGCAGATAATTAAAATAATATGTAAAGGAGTAAGGCAGTATCATCATATCCTGCTATCCAGGTGGAGGCATAACCGGGAACAGCAGTCTGCTTTGTGGTCAGACCTTTTCTGGGATTTGAATGCCAGTGACCACCAGGGCAAGACATATGAGCAGGTTCAACACCGAGCAAAAGACATGGTGAATGCCGCACGATGAAGGTCAGCTGATGTAGCCTGGGATCATGCCATCACTGGTGGAGGGCCTGCAGTGGAATAACCACTCTCAGCCACTGAGGTATTCTTGGTGAACTTAAGAACACACAACAGCTCCCATGCATACATCACACCATACATTGTGAAGGTGGATGCCACAGTCTCAACAGCAGAGGAGCATGCAGGTAAGCTTACTTTGATCACCACTGTAATACCGTAGCAGTCATTGTGTTAGGCTGTACATACTTTTACGTGGTTGTCAGGTGTATCTGCTTTGGGGGGTTTAAGCTCAGTTGTGCACTCATACACAGAATGTCACCAGTACATCAAGTAACACAGTAGCTACTGAACAAGTGAGATATATGCATGTATTACTTTGCTGTGCTGTAACATGCAGTGTTACTGAGAGTACTTCACCCTCAACATTTTACAGGTGCATCAGGTATTGTCCAAGGCTGTGGGCCTACTCCTGGTAACCTTGATAGTCTTTTATTATGAAACATATATATGCTATTAAAGTTAAAGGTCAGAATAATTCCCTATGTACACTTAAGTTTGTGTGTAACCAGAGTAGAAAGTTTGTATGTTCCATTCTGGAACATTTACCTAAGGTTCTTAGAGTGGGTAAACACAGAAGTATTGTTGATTGTATAGCAACACTTTTACAGTTATAGTTAACAGAGAATAAGTCTCCTGATTTACATGAGGCAATTAATCTGACTTGCTGTTTAAAACCCAAAGGTTAATGGTACATACCTTAGGCATTGCAACGTGTATTTCTATAGATATGATCATAGGAGTTTACTAGCCTAATGGCACTGGAGTCATCACAACACTAGCAAGAGTTTATCCCCAAAAAGAAACCTTTGTCAGCACCTGTTGCCCCTGTCAATTAGAGACACAGGTGGAACCCCTGGGGCAAATTTGTGGTTTCCCATCCACTCATCAAGGTTGCACTTGAAGAGGGTCAGCAAGGCGCTCTGTTTGATATGTATGGGAAGTCTATTCCAGAGGCAGGGCAGCCTCTGAGAGATAAACTTGTCTCTCCAGCAGGTTTTGTTAATGCCACATATTAGATTCAGGCCTTTTGAGTGGGTAATGCATGAAGAGTTAAACTTACAGATATGGAACATCTCTAGTAGGTCAGGGTCCGAGATTGCCTTGTAGGTGAGACACAGATCACCTCTGACCACCCTGCATGATACCAAGTACTGTATTAGTGATTTGAGATTGTCTGCATAATACAGGTGTGGGAGACCATGGATTGTGTTTGTGAGGTAGTTCTGTGGCCTTTCCAGTTGATGCAGATATTTGGAGAGGTACATACCAAATGGGTCATTATATTCAATTATTGGTCTAATGAGGGAGGAGTATAGAGAGGTAATAACCTCCTTTTTTCGTGGATGCAATCCCTTTACTTATGAGATAAACCAATTAAAAGGCTTTTCTGTCCACTTCTGCTCCATGATGGTCAAATGTGAGATTGTTATCAACCTACGTACCCAGGTCTGTCAGCATAGGTTGTGTTTAGGGGATTGCCATTGATGTGATTATCAGTAGAGACCGTGGTTTTGCCCAATGGTATGATACATTTTTTTGCATTTAGCTTGAGGCCACAACATTGGCACCAGCCATTAGTTGCTGTGAGATCCTCGTGCAGTATGTTATCATCATCTGGGGAGTCAATGACAGCCTCAAACTTACAGTTGTCTGCAAACTTGGTCAGCAACAGGCCTTTTTTGTTTGCCTGGACCTCTGAGAAGTAGATGCCAAACAGTATGTGTCCCAGGACAGATCCCTGGGGAACTCCACTAGTGACAGGTCTGCTATCAGAGGTGGAGGCACCTATTTTGACTTTGAAGGTTTTGTCATTGAGTCAGGTTGCCACCCACTTGATGAAATAAGGACTTACACCAGGTTGTGTTAACTGATGCCCAAGTGGGGGATTATGTCAAAGGCTTTGGCCAAGCCATGATAAGCTGCAAGTACTGACTTTCCTTCATCCATGGCCTTGGTGACAGTCTCAAAGAAGCCAACTAGGTTCAACTGGCAAAATCTGCCCTTGACAAATCTGAACTGGGTGGGGTCAAATACTTGGAGATTACCTATGTTCTTGTTTATGAGATCCATAATAATACACTCCATGGCTTTACAGATTAGCCTTGTCAAGCTAATGGGGCAATAGTTTCCAAGGTCAGTAGTGGCAGCACCTTTGTGCAAGGGGATGACAATGGCAGCTCTCCACTCTGTTGCTATGAAGTTTGTACTTAGGCTGTGGTTGAAAAAGGTGTTCAATGGAGAAGCCAGTTCTTGCTGGAGATGGTGCAGAATACAGCTTGGCATACTATCAGGTTCCATGGAAGCTGTGTTCTTTGCCTTGGATAGGGCATTTAAGACTTGATCTATGTAGATGTGAGGTGCAGGACAAGTATCGTGGATGCTGAAATGGCATTTGGGGGGGTGAAGTTTGCATTGAACTTATCTGATAGCAGGCTGGCTAAGTCAACAGGATCAGTGTAGGTGATACTCAAATACAAATTCGAACAAATCTGGGCTTTGCCATGGAAGTTCCCGATGTAACTGAAGATGGATTTGTGGAATCCCTTTTTTTTGGAGGCTAGATTCAATTCATAACTGGCTTTGTATGTTTTCACTAGTGATCGACTTTGCTTGTTGAGGCTAAGAAGGGAGTTTAACCAATATGGAATTTGTTCCTTTTTGCCCTTGGACAACAGTTTCTTCCATTTGTAGTTGTAAAGATAGGTGTGCTGGGTTTTATGTGTTGTTTTATCAAGTATAGTTTCATATTGACTAAAAGGTAAATTGTACTAGTCGAGTTACACTTGATTTACCTGATGTGTTTGTTATTCAGGCCTTGAGTTGAATGTGTATTTTGTTGTGAGGAAGTCTGTTGTGCATGAATGTGGAGATGAAAAGATGTGAGACTGGTAATGTAGTTGTTGCTCCTCATTATTATGACTGTTGGTGGATTTCCCATACATAATAGTTCAGGTATTAATGTACTGCTTTTGTCTTGGTTTTCACAGGTAACTAGAGGGGTTGGAGTATCTCCCTCAGACAACCTGCTGTCAGTGTCTCTTTGGACTCTGATGATGACAGAGGCTACAGTGAGGCACAGGTGGGGCTGTGGGGCTGAATCTGTCCCAGAGGTTGACATCCCACTTCTGCAGCCATTGTCACTGCACACAGTCAGTATGCCCACACATACTCTGTCTCCACAGGCAACAGATATTGAACAGTCAGAGGGTGGAGACATTGCACAGGATAGTGTGGCAACTATGGCTCCAGTGAGTGCAGACACTGGATATAGCCAGAGAGCTAGCAAGGTCCCACACAGGTGCATTGACAGAGGTGGTTGTAGGAGGCCTGCTGTCTGTCCACCACCTGTTGCAGATGTCAAATCACAGGTCACTCAGTGCATGTTTCAGGCCATCACAGAGGCACAGGCATATTCTGAAAGGAACACCAGGTGCATGCTTAGGGTTATGGATGCAGCATATTCTGACGTCTGTCACTGCATCCACCAAATTGGAGACACCTGCTGTCCACTCACTGATGCCATGGATAGATGGTGGTCTGATACAGTGTCTGTCTTGGACTGCACATTGTCTGTGCTGGAATGTCTGGTTGGAGTTGATCGTCACACCCGTAGGTCAGCAACACCATCCACTGAGAGTCCACATGGCCGTGCACAGTCACGGTCCCATAGTGGCAGTACATCCAGAGTTAAAGAGGGGAGTGTGCTGTCCACACCATGATGTGGCAGGCCATGTGCTCTTGGTCCTGGGCAGTCCCATGGGGGACATGGTCCCAGCAGACAGCAGTCACCATCAGGTACTAGCACTGCATCTGATCTTGGGCATGGTGGTGGTAATGTAACTCCTGGTAAAGCCAGTTCCTATGTTCAGGGCCAGAGACGGTGAACTGTCAACTCTACCATGTACGGTCCACAGCTGTCCAACATACACATGTATAGGGATAGCACTGAGCTTGATTGTGTACACACACACACACTCACACCACTGTCACATGCTAGTCACCTACGGCACCTCTCCATGATCCATCTATCCCACTCCCCTTCCTGACTCACACACATGCTATCAACCATTTGGACCAGCCTAGGTCTCCAGCATCTCCACGCAGCACCCTGTGCAAGTGATGATACATGTGCCACATCCCTATCATTCTTATCATTGATGCAGGGAAATTATGCTGTGTGTCTGATGCACAGGGTTACTATATTAGTAGATATGTACTTGTGTAATGCATTATTGTTTTGCCATGGCACTTGTAGTGGTCACCAGTAGATACTGTATGCTTGCATGTGTAATGAGTATAGGTTCATAGGTTCATAAGTGTGTACTAGGCTAATGGCCCTGGAGCCTTTACAAGCCTAGCCCATAGGATTACCCTGTCATTGTGCCACCTGACCTTAGTTCCCATACTTTTATGTACCTTGTGTTGTATGATATTTTACTGGTGGTACTGTTCTACAATGTCCGGTGTGTCACGGACCCATGTATGTTTCTCTTCCAGGAGTCTGAGGTGATATCCTATGGACACACTGCAGCAATAAAGTAGCACAGGATGGCATGGCAGCACAGCATAAATATGACTTCAACAAAGTAGAGCAGTGTACATGCATGTCTCCATAGCTTCATATGTGTATAACAGTCTAACAAGGACAATGGCGGCAGTCAACGTATTCTTCATGCATTCATAATTTGTGATAAGGTCTACTACCCTTGATACATGTCTCCTGGGTGTTCAGAACTTACATATCTACAAGCTGTGGGATGGAGTTGACCCATCTAGAAATATACTGTGTCCGGTTCAGACAGTTGGCTGACATCAGTTATGCTTGTCGTGTTCTGCATACCATTGTGTAACCTGCACATGATGTATGTCACAACAGATGTACACTTTACATACATGGGGAGCCTGTTTCATGTAGGGTGTACTGTCTGTGTAACATAGCAGTGTCTCTAGTATGTACTATGTATACCACGTTGATGTTGTAGGTGTGTAGAACACGTGAGACATGTGTTACTCCTGTCATGGCAACATGGGAAGTACACAATGGGATCTGACACCTCCCTGTATGGGGACATACACATCTTCTTCAAAGCATTTAGGAAATGGACTACATTTGTATGGTCATGACACGGACTCCATAGGACATGTTATCTACACTGTGTATTTGTGTACTATGGCACCTGTGTGGCTGCTACAGTTGTAAGATATGCCTGTGTGGTGACATGACAAGGGTGCCATTGCACACAATGATAGCTGTGCTGGCTGCCACATTCAGTATAGCAGTGATAGTCAGATTTACACCCAAAACCTTTTGGTATAGGTGGTACAACAGTGAATGCATTCCCACATCCTAACAGTGACCATCAAAGGGTACAGTACTGTGTGTCCATACCTTCATGTGTAATGGCTCAAGTGTATGCAGTGTCTGGACACTACAATATTGTCCCCAGTTAGTAGCACATCAGTCCCAACATGTGATGTACATATTCAGGGGTGAAAAATGGGCACACAGATCTGGCCACACAGGTTTACACCTTATGTGCCTCAGATCACCATGTTTCTACAGTGGTATGGCAGGAATCATATGGCATAGCTGAGCCCAGAGTCACCAGTAGGTGACATACTCATTACCTCCCCATACTCTTCCCTCAGCATGCCAATATCTAAGTGCAATGACCATTTGTTGATGTACCTTTTCAAGCTGTACTGTCACTTGCACACAACAGTATGGTCCCTCACAAGGTTACTTCACATCTTCAGTATGTGCTCACTGCTGATCATCTGCAATGAGTGTCATTGCCACCTGTAGCATATAGGCTACTCAGAGGTGATCTGTGCCTTGCATACAAGGCATGGTGTGACTCTGCTAGAGTGGATATGCTGCCTATCTGTAGGAAGCATAGTAGATGGATGACTCACTGTAAAGACATTAACCTGCTATGTGGCATTAGTACTACATACTTGTTGGAGTCATTTGTCTAGCAGACTTAAACACACCCTTGAAACAGACCCTGCCTAATGGTACACCGAGCACCTCAGTGCACCTAAGCACATGCCATCTGCATGCCATCTACCTCTTGTGTGGACACCAACATGGTTCTGTGCCTACCAGGAAGGGATATGCAGACACAGATACCCATTTGTGCGATTCAGTGATTCCACCTCATGCTCTGACCCCAGAAACAACATGGTTTAAAGCCCTACCATGTTAGCAACAGCACCAATACACCATTGCAGATACTCCATGCAGGGTCCTGTAATACATTTATGTCACATATTACTTTTGTTTTCCCAATTTTTTTTTCTAATGAGGCATGTTTGCTCACTATGGTGTGCCATGCAAAAATACACAGATTATGATTTTTAAATAAAAAATATTTTAACTAAGTTACTAACCGCTCAGAAAAAATGTCAATAGGAAAGCACACTTATTTGCTTACCCTGTTTCTCTATTCTGTGGATTCCAGTTGGTTTATAAACTGTTTAGCAGTACTTGCAACTCCCAGTAGTGCTTTGCTGTTCTCACACTTTTAAGGAAGTTGCCTTTGACCTCCAATCTCTGAAGTGGTTTGAGAATGTATTACTTCCTGCCTTGTGATTGTCTAAACAGCTCTTGCGACCAGTGAATAAGGCCACAGTTGTTGGAAGAGGCCCTGCCACGAAGTCGCTGTCCCGAATACCCTGCTGTTTTAGAAGGGATACAAAATAGCTTCATCAAAATGGTTACCCACTGGATGAACCAAATTTGAATTCAATGGCTGAAGATACTAAGACGATGAGCTGAAAAGACTGGTCTGAGTTTGGGACTAGAATATTAATGGCATTTCATTTTTTTTGTCTGTGAATTGTTGTCTATTGACCGAATTTGGATAAGCAGTATTTAATGGTATTGTTCATGTAAGATATGTACAACTTTTGAGTGGCATGAAACAACTGTACCAGTATCTGAATCCTGAATTTCCTGACTGTTGACATCCATCTAAAGTGAACGCTTACTTTCCCAGTAATATACTGCTCCCCTGAGCAGAACCTGTACTAACACTCAAAAGAACCAAAGTTGTGTCCTGCCGCATGTATATCATTCCCTGGTGTATCCTGCTTTGAGATTTCCTGAATTTCCTGACTGTTGACATCCATCCAAAGCAAACACTTACTTTCCCAGTGCTGTACTGGTTCCCTGAGCAGAACCTGTACTAACACCCAATAGAACCAAAGTGTATGTACCTTTTTAGAAAGTAGTCTGCACATCCAATAGCTATATTGTGATACTATGTGTGCATGCTAGCAGCTTACTGCAGAACTCACTCAACCTGGTCTCTCCTGTCCCTTACCCCTTGTAGGTGCCTAGCCCTCCTCTGCTATTAACTGATTTGTCTACTAGATGGCAGCATTAACCTACTTTTAAATACTTTATTGTAAAGTAAATCAAGCTACTGGATATTTGTCTGTCCTACTTGCTCTATTGCCCTGCCCTACCTTCTGTAGCCTCCCTTCTCCCCCTCAATCTCTCTTAGCAGAACTGCACCTTACTTCTGAGCCTTGCTGCTCTGTGCTTACTACTCACCTCACTGATTGTTCCTTGCTGACTTGCTCTTCCATTTCCTTGTTTCTGACCCTCTCCGTTCGCCCTGTGGCCTCACTCCGCTCCCCTATCCTACCCCCCAAATCCCTACCACCCCCAGTGCTCCTACATTTATTCTCCTCCTAACATCCCTCTCTCTCCACTGTCCAATTCTCAACACTTTCCCTCCACACCACCTGCCTCTCACTACCTCACCCCTTCCCTAAGTCCCTTAACCTCCTCTCTATTACATCCAACAGGCCTCCACCTAGCATGCACTCTCCTACTCCTAATATCTTTAATTCCACATCCATCCTCATCCTTCTTCTACTTCCTCTATACCATGCCACCTCCTATACTCACTTCCATCTACACCCTCCACCTGTGCCTCCCCACCTCCCCCACACAACACACTTCCACAACATCTCAGCCTCTTTAGTTCCCTCCCACCCTTCCCTCCTCTTCAAAGTAAAACTTCTCCCAATCACTACTAAATACTACAAACCCAAATCTTTTCATTACCAGACACTTCTAAGTACAAACCAAAACAACATATTCCCTATCTCACTTACCTCTGTTTAGACGGTGATATTCACCCTAATCCAGGACCAAACTTCTCTCCTACTAACCACACTAACTCCCACAATAATTCCACCAATAAATACCTCAAATTCCTCACCATCAATGCCCAAAGCCTAAAAAATAAAACAACCCACTTTCATGCCTGGCTCAGTCACAACTCACCTGACATTGTAGCCAACTCTGAAACCTAGCTAAAACCTCACATAAGTGACTCTGAATTCCTTTCCCCTGGATTTCAATCACTTTGATCTGACCGCCTAAGTACTCAAGGGGGTGGTGTCACACTAGTCTACTTCAACCAGCTGTCCTTTACTCCTTATCCTAATCCCCTCCCTTCTTTCAATAATGCTGAACTTATAGCAGGCCTTCTAAAAATTAACAATCATAAAAGCATCTGCTTCATTTCCCTCAATATTCCTCCAGGTAACAACACCAACATCCTGTCCTGGGCCTCCTCAAATATTAAACTGGAAAGCTACATATTGGGTGATGTAAATATAGACTGGAACAAAATCAACAACCCTAACCCCACCATGTCAATCAATCTATTTAACTACACTCACCGTACTAACACGATCACTAGACCCAGCAAAACCAACCCCCCAGGCTCCATACTGGACTGGATCCTAGTATCTCATCCCAATAAAGTGATACAATCTGGTGTCATACCAGACCCATGAGAAGACCACCTCCCTGCCTTCACCCATTGAGCTTCCCTCACCCCCCCCACACTCCCACCAGTTTATCCACACTCAGAACCTCTCTAACTTTAACCCTACTACTTTCTCTGATTCATTCAGGAATACCAATTGGAAACCCCTGAAAACTCTTCCATTAGATTCAGCCGTTGACTTTTTCAATTCAACTTTCTTAAATGTCCTTAACTCCCTAGCTCCAGTAAAAACAAAAAGAGTAAAAACTAAGACCATCCCCGTGGCTTAACAAAGACACCAAAAAGATTATGCTACAAAGAGATAAAACCTGGAAAACATACCTCCAAACTAAACAACCAGACATCTTACTTAAATACAAACAACTAAGAAACTTTGCCAAAAAACAAGTTATTAAAGATAAAACGTCCTACTACATCAAAATGCAAAGAAATCATGCAAAAAATCCCCCAACATTTTGGAACTCTATTAACTCTCTCCTTAGGCCAGGTACTAAAAACAATCACTGCCCCGACATCAGGAACCCCACTCGGCCTTCCTGAGAACACTGGAAAATATGGAGGTCTCTCCAAACACAAACACCATTATATTGGGCGACTTCAACTACCCAAACATAGACTGGGAGCATTACTCTAGCTCCAACACCCTAGCCCAAAGGTTCCTAGAATTTATAAACTCAAATGCTATGGAACAACTTGTTACCACTCCCACAAGAGGGGAAAACATACTGGACCTGATCATCACCAACATGGGGACTCTGTGCTCCAGACCAGAAGTGTATCCCTCACTGGTAAGATCAGACCATAAACTAATCTCACTGGATATTGCATCCCGATCCCACCCCCTGCCCAGAAAACCACAGTGAAACTTCTCTAAAGCAAATTTTGCACTCCTCAAAACCGAGGTGGAATCCTTCAAAGCCCCCGGGCCTGTGGAAAATACGGCCCAGACCGCAGAATCCATTATAAATGCATTCTATGAACACCTTCAGGAATGCATGGATCATGCAATCCCAAATAAAACCAAGACCCAATCCTCCAAAGGCAGACGTCCTGTCTGGTGGACCCCAAACATTAACAAACTATACAATAGAAGGAGGAAGCTACTACATGATAGAGCAAAATCCCAAAAAGGGAAGGCATCTCTGATCAGTATTAGCAAAAAACTACAGGCACTCATAAAATCATCTAAGGCCAGCTTAGAGAGAAAAACTGCACAGGACACTAAGGATAATCACAAGGCTTTCTTTAGTTATGGTAGGAACCTGGGTGGGAATTCCCAGATATGCTCAAAATTAGTCTAAAATGACAAAAAATACACCGAACCCACGCACATTGCCAACATCCTAGCAGACAGGTTCAGCGCAAACTTCTCCCCCCCTTCCCCACCAAAATGGCAAATATCTATCCCAGCAGAATGCTACCCCCCTGACATCTCAGATGCTCAGGTAAGAGCCACCCTCTCCAAAGCAAAAAACACAGCATCAATGGGACCAGACAGTGTCCCGGGCTGTGTCCTGCATGAACTCCAAGAAGAGCTAAACCTAAACATAAAACTACTGTTCAGTCTCAGCCTTACTACAGGATATGTACCCAGAGAGTGGCATACAGCAACAGTGGTCCCTCTTCACAAAGGTGGTGCCTCAATGGATCCTGGAAACTATTGCCCCATAAGCCTGACTAGCTTGGTCTGCAAAGCTATGGAAAGGATCATCATGGACCTCATAAATAAAGATATTGGGGACCTACAGACACTGGATCCTACAAAGTTCTGCTTTGTTAAGGGCAGATACTGCCTCTTAAACCTGGTCAATTTCTTTGAAACAGTCACCAAGGCCATTGACAAGGGGAAGGTGGTCCACACAGCCTGCCTGGACCTCGCAAAAGCCTTTGATACAATACCCCACTCGGGAATTATAGGTAAGCTCACCAGCTTAAATATAAACCCCTATGTCACTAGATGGGTTGCAAACTGGCTCAAGGACAGAACCCACATGGTTAGAATTGCTGGAGCCATGTCAGACTCCAAACCAGTTACAAGTGGCATCCCACAAGGCTCAGTCCTGGGACCTCTCTTGTTCGGTATATATTTCTCGGAGGTACAGGCCAACACGGAAGGACTGTGGCTGACCAAGTTCGCAGATGACTGTAAACTGGGCGCCATAATCAACTCTCTAGCTCACACAAGCATCCTCCAAAAGGGCCTCATAGAAACAGACAACTGGTGCCAGAGCCATGGCCTCAAGCTAAACGCCAAAAGTGTATAGTCATCCTCTTTGCCCACAAATTACCACATAGGTGGTAATCCATTAAGTACGGAAGAAGTAATTAGGGACCTGGGGACCCAAGTCTATAGCAATCTCTCATTTGACAACCACGTGGCCAAAGTGGTTAGAAAGACATTTTATATAGCCCACCTAATCATGAAGGGATTCACATCTAGATCAGAGGAGGTCATCGTGCCTCTTTACTCATCCCTCATCAGGCTCATAATTGAGTACAATGCCCCTTTTGGGATGTACCTTACCATACACCTGCAGCAACTGGAAAGACCCCAAAAGTACCTCACCAAGAGGATCAAAGGGCTCAAACAGATGCCATATGCTGCCCGGTTAAAGAAACTCCAGCTCTACTCAGTGGCATACCGCCTGCTCAGAGGCGATCTGTGCCTGACGTATAAAGCCATGTCCAACCCGGAATTAATGGACATGCTGCAACTCAGAAAATCCAAATCCCATCGAGCTACGTGCTCAAGAGATGTGTACCTCAGCACTGAAATAAATAGTACATGCTGGAGGGACAGATTCATAACCCAGAGGCTCCATTCACTCTGGAATAAAATCCCAGTCCAGGTTAGGCAGAGTCCCTCATTGACTCTCTTCAAGAGGAATCTTGATGAGTGGATGGGAGATCGTAGGTTTACCCCAGGTATCACTTCTGTGTCACTATTAGACAGAGGTACAGTATACTAACCTCGAAAAAGGGCATAGCAAAATTAATTTAAAATGGGTGGTGAAAGCCAAACACACTCCGGCTAGGCTTATAAATGCCCTAGGACAGATAGCCTAGTATGAACCTATGAACCTATGAGCAAATCAGACCTTGAAATTTCCTCACTATTCAACATCTTCTTCATCACTTCTATTGCTGAGCTAACCATGACCTTTACCAACAACAACCCTCAACCCCACCCCAACAAATCATCCTCTCCCTCCTCTCCCCCCTACTTTCAAACTCAAACCCATCTCCACCTACCAAATAAAGAAACTACTCTCTAAACTAAAGCCTTGCTCCAATGCCCCCAACAACAATCCCTCCTCCTTCTTAAAAATAGCCTCCAATGGTATTGATCTCCCTATTAGCATTCTGATCAATAGATTCCTACTTGAATCCTATGTACCCAAACTATGGCACTCTGCATATATTCTTCCACTTCACAATGGTGGCAAAAACTGTAACATATCTAATTTCCGCCCCTTAGCCATCCTTTCCCCACTCTCTAAACTCCTTGAAAAATGCATCCACCTTTAGCTCTTGCCATTCCTTACCAAACACCAGCTACTCTCTCCTTCCCAACATAGCTTCCGCCCAGGACATAGTACAAACACCGCCCTTGTCTCCTTCTTACATACTGTCAATTTAGCCCGTGACTCCGGTAATTTAGTATCCTCAGTTTTGCTGGACTAATCTAAAGCTTTTGATACCATCTCCCACACCCACCTTCTAAATCATCTGTCTAATCTCAATCTCTCCCACAAAACTTTCCTGGTTCTCCAGCTATCTTTCTGACAGGTCTCAGGCTATCAAATGGAGCCAGGGCTCCTCCACCTTCAGTTCTACCCCCACTGGAGTACCCCAAGGATCCATACTTGGCCCAGTTCTATTCAACATCTTTATTAATGATTTTACAAGGCCATACCCAATACTAAAATTGTTCAATATGCTGACGATTCTACTTTGATCTGCTGCATCTCCAACTTAATAGATCTTCAACTACTGACACAAACAGCCTTCTCAACTACCGAAAACTGGATGATCCAAAATCACCTCTCATTAAATGCTAACAAAACTAAAATCCTTCTATTCTCTCCTTCTAAGCCCTCCCCTATTGATAAAAACTCATTCCAAATAACCAGCCATAACTCCATTTTAGAGGTCATTCTCTCCTCCAAACTTCTTGGTGTAACCATTGATGAACATCTAAAATTTAATACTCATGTCCAGCAAAATATAAAGAAAACCCACATAAAACTCAGCCTACTTTATAGAAACAACCACTTCCTCTCTCCTGTTACCATACTAACTCTGGCCACTACTTAACTCCTTCCCTCTCTACTGTATGGTGCCCCTCTGCTTACTAATTTATTCTCCTCACTATCCTCCAAACTAGAGGTTTGCTACAATAAAATCTCCAGATTTGCTATCAAAGCTAAATCTTCCTCTCATCACTGTTCCTCCCTTCACTCATTAAACTGGCTTGAACTCCATAAACAACTTGACTTTCTCCAAATCATGACTGCCTATAGACTACTATTCCAACCTACCAAGTGCGCTGCACTATCCAATATCCTGCAACCACATACTCCCCATAGAACACTTAGATCTACCCACCAAAACCTAATCACCATCCACAAACCCAAGCGCCCGGCTGGTCAACTTCTGCTTTCCTTCACCTTAGCCAAAAAATGGAATGCTCTTCCCTCCACTCTTAGGACCTGCGATAACCTCGAAAACTTTAAAACTCTTCTTCATTCTCACCTGTACTCAAACAGGAAATGCAACTGTACTCTTCACCCTATACCTCTCAAGGTCTCCCCCACTTTTACTCCTGGCTAACCTCTGACCTCGCTAACCTTGCTCATTTGTATTATGTATAAATAACTAGACTGCAAAATCTAGCCTCAAGGCCATTTGTCTGTCTTTTTCACTTAAACAAAATTGTAATTGTTTGTTTCTTTATGAATGCTACCTGTTTGTCAGTAATGTAAAGTTTCTTAGTAATTATTCATGTAACTTATGTATTTTGGAGCTTTTCTCCCTGGGCCCAGTGGACCTCCCCAGTCATCAAACTGGAATAAATAAATAAAATAAATAAATAACTGTCATGACAGCTTTCATGTTTACAGCCCCAAAAACATGTTTGTACAATGAAAACTAGTAGAAAACACACACGCACACACACACACACACACACACACACACACACACACACACACACACACACACACATGCATGCACACGCACACGCATGCACACGCACACACATGCACACGCATGTACATGCACACACATGCACATGCACACACACACACAGAAAACAGGGGATGGAGTAAACTAGTAATGTATAAAAGTGTGCTGGTGTGGGCATGAGTGTGCATGTGCCTCCACCACTTAAATGGGGGGATTATACCAATACTACATGGTAACAGCATGAAATAATATGTGTTTTGAATTTATTGTTTAAATTTCTGGTGTGATCAATAAATCTAATCAAAGCAGAATTGAGGTTAAAATAACTAAACATATATATATTTATGTGCATTCGGCACAATTTTTATTATTTAGTATTGTTTTAGTACATAAAAATATTCCTCAAAAAATTCCCTAAAAATCCTTTAGAGATTGTGTGGCAGCTTACATAAATTCAACACATTCTTAACAGAGCAATCGACCTAATGACCACCAGTATGGGATGACGAAGGTCAGCACCCCAACATTATTACAACTGACAACCCACAAGGTAAAAATGTGAATATGCACTCTGATAATTTTGCAAAGCTAGAAAAGCAGCTTAAACTGCTAATAGATCTATTCTGGGAGCAAATATATTTGGAACAGAGTAGAGATAAAAGATTACCTAGGGGAATGAGACTTAATAAAAAGTGAAACTGGAACAATATGCATTAAGAACTAGCACAGGAATGGAATGACATTCTTGAAAAAGCTAGTTTTAAACTAACAGACTTGCTTATCAAACACAACAAAATAAAACAGGACAGCCCAAGCTCTTTAGCAATATTATAACAAAGCTGTCAATGCAGTTCTAGTACCAATATTTTTCTGAAACTTAAGCATACATGTGATTTTTAAGCACACGTATGATATTTTAGCATGTGTATGATTTGTATGTATATGTGTATAGTACTGTCCAAGGCTGTCTCCTGGCCAGTATCAGTCACATAATGCTCTCTCTTCCTTAGACATCAGGTAATAAAGGTATATGGAGGAGGCAGCCCAGTCCATGGGCAGATATTGTGTGTGGACTTCAGAGATATTTCAAACCAGTAACAATAAAATGTGTTCACTAGCACTGCTGATTCTAAAATACAGCTTTTATAATATATGCAGTATGGCTGTATTCCATGTATGTGTGTTCTACTGTCACTACAGTCTAGTATAACACTGTAATAGTACTAGAATGCCAGAGGAATGCGCTGTAACTTGTATTGCTCTGAGTACTAGAATGCCAGAGGAATATCCTGTACCTTTTATTGCTCAGTTCATAGTATAATTCCAGGTGATCTCCAGGCAAGTATCAGTCACTTAGTACTTAGCCATGACTCAGTAGCTCAGTCTGTTAAATGCTTTGTATGCAGTACATTTTGCCACACAAAGTCCCGGGGTCAAACCATGTGGTATATAACACTACATTTTCACCATCAGTCATGTAAAACTCACATTATCTCTCTCACTAGGAACAGAACAAATATATGGCTGAGGTAGCCCATATTATGAGCAGATATTGTGTTTAGATTTCACCTAATATTAGCATCAATACCAAGAATATGTTCATCAGCATTGTTGATTCATAAATAAAGCTGTGTAATCCAAGTATGGTTGTATCCCTTGCATGTCTGTACTAAGCTGCTGCAGTTAATTATTACATTATTTGCAGATATCCCCTGCAATCACAGATATTGGGTTCTTCTCCCATGCCTACCAACTGAGGCATGACAGCTGTCTAGTTTACTTACTGTACACAAACATGCCTCTCAAGTGTCATGATTTCTTATAATGTAATTAAAACTACCTAATCTGTCTGTCATATGATTAGCAGAGAAATTATTACCTGGAATGCAATGTATTTCCAAATCTGTTTACAGAACACCTGGGTAGTTATATAAGTCCACATTATGTGAAACTGTGTAGTGGTGTACTCCATTTGTTATTGCTTGGCCCATACTGACCCATGCTATCAGCTTGAGAGGTACGTACATGCTACATCAGTTATAGAAGAATTGTAGTCACTGTACACAAAACTGACACTACACACCTGTAGACTATGTATTATTAGTGTTTTCAGGGATATAATCTGCAATGTCAGTAATGGAATGTTTTTCTCTCTCTCCCCACCCCTTATCTTCATTAAGTTATTACTGTTATTTATTATTATGATTTAATAATATATTTTGTTAAACTAACTTTAGTTTAGAAAATGTGGTTGATTATTGTTTTATTATGATGCAATATTAATATATTTATTAAACTAACTGTTTTGTTGGCCCTATGGTTTACTTCATACTGGCATGCTGTTACCTTACTAAGTGTTATGTTACTTAATGTTGTGTTGCACATAATATACATTAATATGTATTTAGATGAATAAATATGATGTTTGATTCTGCTAATACAAACAATGGTTTGCTTATTACTAACTGTAATTTATTGCTATACCTCATTTACCAAGGTGGGCCAGTTCTGGGTGATCCCTCTACCTTGCCTCAACCAGCCATGGGAGCAGATCCCTGCATGTCTGGGACCCAGACCAGTGGTGCCCCCTCTGCTGCTCCAGCACTAAATGTGGTGTCGGGTAGTAGCTCCCCACATGATGGGGACGGCCCCCCCCCGGGAACAGTGGCAGTGGGGGAGTTGTCACCCAGGTGGAGCTGGTGTTTGTGTGCAGCCACCTGCACCAGATTGAGGGTATTCTGGTCAATCTGGTGGGACAGCTTTGCCCTGGTGCCCAGCCTCCAGCACAACCACCATCAGGGCAGTGATGGAGCAGTGCTGACAGTCCTATGGGTGGGATGTGAGTCATGCTGCTGTCATCTGAAGGCACTTGGGATTTAGATTCCAGAACACCCTCCCTATCCATAGGATTCATCCCCTCTTGTATCACATACCACCCCTGTCTGCTGTCTTGTCTGTCTGGTCTGTTTGAAAATGCATCCTCACCACCCAACCTACCCCCCACACACATACCTATGTCCTTTGCCCAACATTCCACTCTCACCTTAAAAAAAATGATCACCTGTCCAAAAAAATAAATATTGTCCCATACATAGCTCTCCATTTCGCACATATCCACTGGTCACACGTAATTTGGTCCAATTGGCTTGACAACCCAGTTATGTTGTTCTCACCCCTCACTCTGGGAGTTGAGTATCCAAATTCATCTACAAATTCAGTCAAAGTGCACAGTTCTTGCTGTACAAGAAATGGATAGCTATGCTTCTTTCCGACACCCTTCCTGCACATCTCTCCCTGCCTTTCAATATGCCCCCCCCCCCGCTTGCCCCCATTTCACCACTTTCCTATCTCCCCTTTTTGTTTTCTTTATATTGTTTAGCGTGGGGCTGCATGATGTGTCTCATTGTGTAGCTTCGCTAAGCTCAGCTAAATAGAGGTATAAAGACTATGTGTTTCTAACATTGTAAGACATGTTCAAAATAAACACCTTTGCCATGTTTTGAACCTGAGCCTATCACACCTGCAGCACACTGCATTAAACCACCACACCACACAATACTTAAAACAGGTGTCTTAAAGAAAATATAGTAATTGCCAATTACAGTCATTAGGCATGTTTCAGTGGAGCTGCATGCCACACTGCACCATGCAAACTGGAATAAAAATTAATGGAAAAAATGGGAGTGTACCTTGGACTATGGTGCAATCGTACACTGCTAGACAACCAAACACATGATAATGGATATAACTGAGGCCTAATTTGTAGATAAATGTAGATATCAGCAACATGTAGAAAGTCACCTACTAAGGCATTTGTAGCAAAATACATATGAAGCTGGGACTCTGGTGCAGAAATACATCCATATAAATCCCTGCACATACTGATGGATGTAGAAAATGTTTGTCACAGCCTGTATGTGTGCACATATATCTTGCAAATACACCTGCTGTAGCAGTGGCTCAGTAACTGATTCTGTTAAATGACTTGCATGCAGCACATTTTGCCACATGCTGTCCTGGGCTCAGATCCAGTGTTATGTTGCATTTGAATTACATTATTGTGAAGACAGCAATTAATGAATGACTCATGCTCTCATTATCCACAGAAAGCATTGCAAATTGAATAACTGCTTTTCAGTGCTAGAAGTCAGAGATCTGCAGGTAGGGACACACTTTATATATTCGTATAGCATTACTATATGTCACCTAGTACTCTGTTATTGGCACAGTTGCCTAACATATGTACCTTAAACACATGCTGTAACTGGAGTATAAAGAGTACTCTCACCCTGGCTCTACCTCTACAACAAGGCTGACACAGCTGTCATAGATACACCTTCAGCTTGTCCTCCAAAGTGTTCTCACTCTCTTCCTATGTCTATTACCAACAGCAGCAGCTGCAACTTGTGGTACACAGCGCTATGTAAATGTTTCTGCTACAGACCTACACTCTGTGGCAATTAATCTCCTCATGCCAGTACTGTCCATCTCAACAGCTAAGAAAGGGGCCCTAGTCTATATGAAGGCCTTATATATTGCACAGTGGTTGTATGTCATCGGCTACTGATAGTACAACCCAGATGTTTTGGCTGCAATTAGCATATCAGAGTCACAGACCGGTGCAGAGGCAATTATCTGCTAATGAGAAGCATGTTAAAATGCAAGCATCTGGCTATGGGCAAATATTCTGTATGAGACTTTCCTCACAAAGAGCACACCTTTATGAAACATTAAGAGTAGCACATTTCAACAGAAAAGTACCACACTCCAGCAAGTATGAAACTGTTTTTGTGTACAACAGGATGCAGATGGGAGTATAGAAGTATGAGGAATAAAGATTACAGCAGTTTTCCTGTCTTAGATCTGTGGTAATGACATGTCATTGATACCCTGCTGTCTTACACCTACAGAGAACATACAATATATCAGGGTTGCACTGTCTTTTGTCATTGTGGCACACTGGTGGTGTTGGACTGTCCCTATATAGTGGTCACAATAGCACACTGCTATTTGTGTGGCACTGGTCTTATTACATATTATTGGGTGGCTGGCCTTAGGGGACACACCACAGTGGACCAGAGTGTAGGGTGTATGATCATACAGCAGAATCTCTTATGGCACACAGGGAGCTATCTCAGTAGTGATACTATTTCAATTGTATCCACACACGTGCTATGTTGTCACTGTGGAGTATGACATGTGTGAGCAGGCAGTGGATAGTGCTAGCCAATTTGTTCTTGCTGTCTGTACATACTGGATATCCATGTATGTGATCCAGTAATGAATTTTCCTTCTGGTGTGTTTCAGGACTAATGTATCGCAGATGGCATGCCCCCTTCTCAGATGCGGATAATGAAATAATGAAATAATACTTAAATCCATCTCCACTCCACATCCTCCTATTCAGGTGGAGGCAAAACAGGGAATGGTGGGCTACATTGTGGGCAGACCTTGTCCAGGATGTGAATGAGACTGGCCAGCAGTGCAGGACATATGAGCAGGTCCAACACCGTGCTACAGACATGATGAATGCTGCACAGGAAGTGCAGCTGATTGTGCCAACACCAGGGGAGGTACTGCAATGGAACAACCACTCACAGTGACTGATGAATTCCTGGCAAACCTCAGGACACACGACAGCTCTCAGATATCCATCACAATATACATCATGGTGGTGACTGCCACAGTGTTCACAGAAGAGCATGCAGGTAAGCTTACTCTGCTCACAATTGTAATACTGCAGCAGTTATTCTGTCAGGCTGCACATACATTTACGTGTGTGGCAGGTCTATGTGATGTGGGAGATGTTTAAGTTCAGTTGTACACTCATACTCAGAATGTCACCAATGCATCAAGTAACACATTAGCTACTGTACATGTGAGACACATGCAGGTATTACCATGTTGTGCTGCAACATGCAATAGTACTGAAAGTACCTCACCTTCACCTTTTTACACATCCATCATTTGTCGTCCAAGGCCATGGTCCTGCTACTGGTAAGCTTGATACTGTTTTTTTATGGGCCAGGATAATTCCCTATGTACACTTATTGTTGTGTGTAACCAGAGTATAATGTTTATATGTTCCAGTCTGGAATAGTTACTTAATTTTCCTAGAGTGGGTAATCACAGGAGTGTAGCACAAATAAGTCTCCTAGTGTACATGAGGCAATTAATCCAACATGCCTTGTAAAAACCAAAAGGTCGATGGTACATACCTTAGGCATCAAAACTTGTCTTTGCATATATTTGTTAAGAAATGTGTAATGGGTTTTATGTGTTGTTTTATCAAGTATAGTGTCATATTGCATACCTAAAAGGTACATTGTGTCATGTGAGTTACGTGACCTAAAAGGTACGTTGTGTCATGTGAGTTACGTGATGTGGCCTGTTATAAAGGCCTTGAGTTGAATGTGTATTTTGTTGTGAGGAAGTCTGTTGTGCATGAAAGCTGAAATGAGAATATGTGAGAGTGGTAATGCAGTTGTGGATCATCAGTATTATGACTCTTGTGGATTTATCATACATAATAGTGCAGGCATTAATGTACTGCTTTTGTCTTGGTTTCCACAGGTGACTTTGGGGTTGGGTCTCTCCCCCACACAACCTGATGTCAGTGTTTCTTTGGACTCCGATGATGGTGGCTACAGTAAGGTACAGGTGGGCTGTTTGGGGCTGAATCTGTCCCAGAGGTTGACATCCCTCTTCTGCCCCCATTGTCATCACACACACAGTCAGTATGTCCACACATACCCCCACACATACCCAGTCCCCACAGGCCTCACATATTGGAAAGTCAAAGGGTGGCATCATTAAACAGACCTTTGTGGCATCTATGGCTTTAGTTAGTGTAGACACTGGCCATAGCAAGAGAGCAGGCAAGGTCCAACACAGGTGGATTGACAGGGGTGCTCATAGAAGGACTGCTGCTCATCCACCACCTGTTGCAGGTGTCACATCATGGGTCACTTGGTGAATGTTTCAGGCCATCATGGAGGCACAGGCATGTTCTGAATGAAACACGAGATGTATGCTTAGGGTTATGGATGCAGCACAGTCTGATCACCAATATACACTGTATCCTGGCATGTGTCATGAGTACACAACATATTTTTTGTGGACCTTATGTTGTATGTTGTTGTACTGTTGGTATTGTTACACAATTCCAGGTACATCAAAGACCTGTGTATGTTTCTGTTCCAGGAGTCTGAGGGGATAACTTATGGACACACGATGGCAGTGAAGTGGCATAACATGGCATGGCATGGTAGCACAGCAGAAATATGACTTCAGCAAGGTATGGCAGTATGCATGCATGTCTCCATAGGTTCACATCTGTATGATAGTCTACCAAGGTCAATGGCAGTGGTCAGCATAGTCTTGCATTCAAAATTTGTGACAAAATCTGCTGCAGGGCAAGGAGTGTCCTAGCTGAAGTGCATATGCTGCTTATCTGTAGGGAGCATAGTAGGTGGATGACTCATTGTAAAGACAACTTATGTGACGTTAGTACTATATGCTTGTGGGAGACATTTGTCTGCCAGACAAACATACCCTGCCTAATGGTACACAGAGCACCTCAGTGCATATCAGCACATGCTATCTGATTGGCTGAGTGGCCATTATCTCAACACATGTTGTCTGCCTCAGTCCCTCTTGGACTGGGGCAATATATACTGGCCCTGTACCAAGGGGTACACAGACATCTCTGGTTGTGGGGGGCTATATGGCCATTATGCTAGTTAAGTTCACATGTCCTATGGCTCCATACCATGATGTATACTGCTGTAACAACCTCATACACAAACATGGCCACATTCAGGCATCACTTGCACTCACTGTCTGATACTGCACTGTCAGCTGGTAGTCTGAAGGTGACTGACATCATCAGGCCTTGTAGAAGAGGGCAGTTTGGAAGCCAGCAGGAAGGTACAGGCTGAAAAGGTGCAGAACCATTGCTGCTGGATATTTTGCAGGGGTACATATACATATATATATATACATATATATATATATATATATTCACACACACACACACACACACACACACACACACACACACACACACACACACACACACACACACACACACTGCACTGCAATGAGATTAGAACCCATACCTATTTAGGCTTATACACTATAGATCGCAGTACTTAGTCTGTTGTATATATGATTCAATACACAGTACTTGTACATTACCCAAACTAGGCATGTGTTGAACAGCATCTCTGGCCTGCATAGTGATATTGGTTCATACTGTTATCTGCATCTAGTACCCTAGCAGTGAGATAACTGTTATTTATCCTAGCTATGTACATACAGTTACCAGTATGGCCATATGTGGCTGCTTACAGTTAGACAGGCAACACTGTGGGCATGGAAAATGTGTCCTGTCCATATGTGCATTGACATGCGGTGACATTCAGCAGGCATAGGGGTCTGAAGGTAAGTGGATTATGTACTGTTGTGCCCTTAGTTTGGATCCTATGAGCAACATTATGGCTGTGTGATAGTGCAGTTTACTCACCAGTATTAGGTTATGTAGGACAATAATGACATCCACACACACATTTCTGTATATAACAGGGATGCATATATAAATGTAGCCGTGTTTGTGTATGATGTGTGTGTGTGTGTGTGTGTGTGTGTGTGTGTGTGTGTGTGTGTGTGTGTGTGTGTATATGCATGTGCGCACGTGGGTCTGTGTCTGTGTGTCTGTGTGTGTGTGTGTGTGTGTGTGTGTGTGTGTGTGTGTGTGTGTGTGTGTGTGTGTGTGTGTGTGTGTGTGTGTGTGTGTGTGTGTCTGTGTGTGAGTTTTTGTAGATGACATTGCATGTTAGCTAGCAATCAGATTGTTAATTAACACTAACCAGCTCCTGTGAATACTAAGGTCAGGTACCTTCCCCTCACAAAGACAAGGAATAGACGACCAACTAGCATGTACATATAGTGTAGGAACCTTTGCATAAACTTTACCTTATATATAATAATAATTCGTAGGATCTGCATGCCTGAAAAGTAGGGGGATGTTTGTCCACCACAACTATAAGCTTATAGAGTCAATTTATCTGCAAAGCATGCTCCTGTCCTTAACCAGAAGGAATGTTAACCTTAGTAGTTGTCTGCTAATTCTTTGATTTTATACATTCTTTCCTTTCATTTTGTTCTATTTCAAAAGTAATCATAATGTTTATATATTTTCATTAGTATATTTTACACTAGCAAAAAACAATGTTTTTGCTGGTGTCATATTAACTTATCCCTGCAGCAAAACCCAGGTGATTGCTTTCTTTGGTATCTGTCTGCTCTGGACTTAGGATAGGTTCTACTTCATTCATCATCAAAGCACGCAGGCTCACTTTGCTCTCCTACCCTATACCCAAATACCAACCACCCCTCCATCTCTACATTTGTAGTGTACTAGCAGGGCTTGGCATAATGGTTAAGGTGTTTATCTTACAAACACAAGGTAAAGGGTTTGAGTCTTACCTCTTGAATAGGAAATTTGTATAGGCTTAAAATGCCCCACAAGGGCATATAACCTAGTACTATTCTATGAACTAGGGTATTTCCTTTCCTGTAAGTAATCCCTCCTCTTCCCACCTGTCAGATCCAATCAGCTGCATGTTGACCCCTTCCTACCTCATACAAAACTACCTGATTCTCCACCCTTCTTATAGTCCATTTACTTCTGCCTTCACTGACTGAACCTAATAAACTGCAACTCTACTGCAACTACTTCAGTGCTGCCTTTAAGGTCCTCCTTTTTTCTTCCCTCCGTATCATCCTAATCTTTACCCCTCCCATCACATCCTCTTCCACCTCCTCACTATTGTACAGCTCTACTCTATGATATCCTTAATTGTATCCTTTTTGTCCTTTTTCTTCTTTTCACCAACAACCCAGGTACCATCCACCACCCCTGATCAATACCTTCTTCGCATTCCACTAACTGACAAACAATTTTCTTCTCTGCACATCATCCTCTGTACTGTTTCTCTTATCTCACCATTTTCACTACCTAGTACCAGATATGCCTACCATTCAGTCTCTAGCTACCGATCAGCCAACAATGTCCAACACTCTTACTATGAGAATTGCTTCAGATCTATTTAACTTATTGCCTTAACTTTTCTTTAAACAGAAAATAATCAGCTCCTGTCTCCATTGGCACAGGGCAAAATACAAGTTATATACAGTATTTCTTTCTAAATAAGACCTAAACAGAGAGTAAGGCCTAGCATGGTTTTTCCAGGGTGTTCATGATATAAGTCCTACTCCAAAAATAAGCCCCAGTTAATATTGTCAACACATGACGGACGTGTTGAATTATAAAATAATATTATTGACACCCGTTGACTGAGGTTGTCGTACTCTGCTCGTCATTTTCAGACCATTCGGACACCCAACTTCTTCTCTTTGCAGAAAGTCAAAAGACTCTTTCACTGTGAGTCCTCCATGATTCTTACTGTAACCCTAATTATCACTCACACTTGACGGATGAGCTTCTTGCCCCATAAGCCCATGCAGGTGTACTTTAACAGGTCAAAGTACAGACAATGCGTGTAAACCAAGCGCTGATGATAACGAGCAGCTATGTTAGTGTCTTCACTTCATAACCGGCACCATTTTGTGTTGCCACTCTGGTCATGTAAGTCTTCAGTTAACCACCCCAGACAAGATGAGTGCAAAAAGAAAGAGCTATTCTATCGAGTACAAGAAAGGAATAGTGGAGAAAAGAATCTGACGGCTTTCTGTAAAGAGAAGTTAGATTTCCAAATGGTCCGAAAATAGTGAGCAGCATACGTTAACCTCAGTCAACAGGCCGATGAGGGAAATGCTAAGAAGAGTAAGTGTGGATTAGGTCGGCAACCATTATTTTCTGAACTTGAAGACATCATAGGTTCATAGGTTCATACTAGGTTATCTGCCCTAGGGATTTATAAGCCTAGCCAGAGTGTGTTTGGCTTTCGCCACCCATTTTAAATTAATTTTGCTATGCCCTTTTTTGAGGTTAGTATACTGTGCCTCTGTCTAACAGTGACACAGAAGTGATACCCAGGGTAAACCTACGATCTCCCATCCACTCAAGATTCCTCTTGAAGAGAGTCAATGAGGGACTCTGCCTAACCTGGACTAGGATTTTATTCCAGAGTGAAGGGAGCCACTGAGTTATGAATCTGTCCCTCCAGCATGTCCTATTTATTTAAGTGCTGAGGTTCAACTCTCTCAAGCGTGTAGCTTGATGGGATTTGGATTTTCTGGGGTGCAGCATGTCCATTAATTCCGGGTTGGACATGGCTTTATACGTCAGGCACAGATCGCCTCTGAGCAGGCGGTATGCCACTGAGTAGAGCTGGAGTTTCTTTAACCGGGCAGCATATGGCATCTGTTTGAGCCCTTTGATCCTCTTGGTGAGGTACTTTTGGGGTCTTTCCAGTTGCTGCAGGTGTCTGGTAAGGTACATCCCAAAAGGGGCATTGTACTCAATTATGGACCTGATGAGGGATGAGTAAAGAGGCACGATGACCTCCCCTGATCTAAATGTGAATCCCTTCATGATTAGGTGGGCTATATAAAATGTTTTTCTAACCACTTTGGCCACGTGGTTGTCAAATGAGAGATTGCTAGCAACTTGGGTCCCCAGGTCCCTAATTACTTCTTCTGTACTTAATGGATTACCACCTATGTGGTAATTTGTGGGCACTTTGTTTTTGCCAAAGGGAATGACTATACACTTTTTGGCATTTAGCTTGAGGCCATGCCTCTGGCACCAGTTGTCTGTTTCTATGAGGCCCTTTTGGAGGATGCTTGTGTCAGCTTGAGTGTCGATTATGGCACCCAGTTTGCAGTCATCTGCAAATTTTGTCAGCCAGAGTCCTTCCGTGTTGGCCTGTACCTCCGAGAAATATATACCGAACAAGAGAGATTCCAGGACTGAGCCTTTTGGGACGCCACTTGTAACTGGTTTGGAGTCTGACATGGCTCTAGCAATTCTAACCATGTGGGTTCTGTCCTTGAGCCAGTTTGCAACCCATCTAGTGACATAGGGGTTTATATTCATAACTTATTACTATAAACTACAGGTCAATACTCAGAATAACCCTCAAAAATTCTGGGCAGGGATCAATAAATTACTCCGTCCTGGTAAAACCTCAACCCCCAACCCTTCCACCAGTGTTAATAAAACCACAGAACAGGTCGCTGACAGCTTCAATCATTTCTTTACTGAAGCCATTCTAGCGCTCGCAAGTCAACTTCCGAATAGTCCCATGGACGACAATAACTATATCTCTTCTACCCAAAATGTCTTCCGTTTGCAACCAGTACCTACCTACTATATTTGTAAGCTAATCAAAAAACTAAAAACCACTACCCTATCTGCCGACCAACTCCCAGCAGAATATTTACAACTGACAGCTGAAGCTGTTGCCTATCCCATCTCCATACTAATCAATCGTACCATTACTGAAGCCAAAGTTCCCTCAATATGGAAAACATCTTATGTTATTCCCCTGCACAAAGGAGGTCCCTCCACTGAATATTCCAACTATAGACCAATAGCTATACTTTCCCCATTAGCCAAGATTATGGAGAAATGTATACACAAACAACTCATGCAATACCTAATCAATAACAACTTAATGGCTGAAACTCAACATGGTTTTCGGCCATATCATAGTACTACCACTGCCCTACTATCCTTCAACAATACTATTAATTTCTACCGTAACAACAATATCACCTCATCTGCCCTTTTCCTTGACCTCTCTAAGGCCTTCGACATGGTTGACCATCATCTTATGATATCAACTTTGCAGTCACTTGGACTACACCCCAGTACCCTCCTTTGGTTTAAATCCTATCTCCAAGACAGAAAACAGGCAGTTATCTGGCAAAATAAGCTCTCAAATTTCCTACCCAATACTATAGGAGTTCCACAAGGCTCCATACTAGGTCCACTACTGTTTTCCATCTTTATTAATGATCTCCCAACTATAATACCAAACATCAAATGTATACAGTATGCGGACAATTCCACTTTAATCTGTGCAGCTAAAACTCAGGATGAACTAACAAGGGACACCCAATCAGCTTTTACGGTTGTAGAAGAATGGCTACTCAAACGTTGTTTACTGCTCAACCCCAAAAAAACAAAACTGCTTATATTTCCTCCGACCCAAAGGTCTATTCCACTCTCCTTTACCATCCAAGCTAAAGATGGAACAACTATTTCCCCGGACACTAATACCAAACTGCTAGGTGTTACTATAGATAACTATCTGAAATTTTTACTATAGATAACTATCTGAAATTTGACCTCCATATCAATCATACCATTAAATCCATCAACAAAAAACTTGGCTCACTCTATAGACTAAAAACCTTCTTCACCCTTACTGCTAAAATAGCCATAGCTCGCTCTCACCTACTTTCTACCCTCCTATATGCTTCCCCGCTGCTACTCAATACATGTAAAGCTGATCTCAATAAACTAACAGCCTGCTACAATCACATTGCTAGATTTGCTACAGGCTCACCTTTCCGAACCCACCACTGTACCAACCTCAAACAACTAGGTTGGTTGGAGTTTCCCAATCTCATTAAATACAATATACTAGTATTGGCCAATAAAATACTCAAAAACCCTGATCATATCCCAGCCCTCAGTAAAGATATCATCCCTTATAATAACACAAGATCATTACGTTCATCTCATAAGCTACAGATCAAAACAGTTAAAGTCAAAAATTCAGCAGGTATGGCCATATTTGCCAACTCTGTAGGTAGAATCTGGAATAAACTTCCTGCTACTATAACCCTGCTTCCCTCCCAAGTTCAGTTCAAAGCCACTATCAAACAGTACTTGGAACAAAATTGGATATGTTACTGTGACAAACCTGATTAACACTAATAATCTTTAATTATCTCACATGTTATACTGTAACACTGTCTGCATGTTAAATTTATGAATGTTGAGTATTGTCTTACCAAGTATAACTATTATTGTTATCAAAGTTTGAATTCTATGTAATCTTTGCTTATTTTGTTGTTCATCTTTTAAATGTATTCGGAGCTTATCTCCCCGGGCCTCCGCTGAAAATGGACTTGCCTCCAGTCGGACTTCCCCGGTCAACAAATGTAAAATAAATAAAATAATAATAAATAAATAAATTTAAGCTGGTGAGCTTATCTATAATGCCTGAGTGGGGTATTGTATCGAAGGCTTTTGCGAGGTCCAGATAGGCTGTGTGGACCACCTTCCCCTCGTCAATGGCCTTGGTGACTGTTTCAAAGAAATCAACCAGGTTTAAGAGGCAGGATCTGCCCTTAAAGCCGAACTGGGTAGGATCCAGTGTCTGTAGGTCCCCAATATCTTTATTTATGAGGTCCATGATGATCCTTTCCATAGCTTTGCAGACCAAGCTAGTCAGGCTTATGGGGCGATAGTTTCCAGGATCTGCTGAGGCACCACCTTTGTGGAGAGGGACCACTGTTGCTGTACGCCACTCTTTGGGTACATATCCTGTAGTAAGGCTGAGATTGAACAGTAGTTTTATGTTTGGGTTTAGCTCTTCTTGGAGTTCATGTAAGATGCAGCTCGGGACACCGTCTGGTCCCATTGATGCTGTGTTTTTTGCTTTGGAGAGGGCAGCTCTTACCTGAGCATCTGAGATGTCAGGAGGGCAGCACTCTGCTGGGATAGATATTTGCCCTTTGGTGGGGGGGAAGTTTGTGCTGAACCTGTCAGCTAGGATGTTGGCAATGTCTGTGGGTTCGGTGTATTTTTGTCATTTTGGACTAATTCTGAGCATATCTGGGAATTCCCACCCAGGTTCCTAACATAACTAAAGAAAGCCTTGTGATTATCCTTAGTGTCCTGTGCAATTTTTCTCTCAAAGCTGGCCTTAGACGATTTTATGAGTGCCCATAGTTTTTTGCTAATACTGATCAGAGATGCCTTCCCTTTTTGGGATTTTGCTCTATCATGTAGTAGCTTCCTCCTTCTATTGTATAGTTTGTTTATGGCTGGGGTCCACCAGACAGGACGTCTGCCTTTGGAGGATTGGGACTTGGTTTTATTTGGGATTGCATGATCCATGCATTCCTGAAGGTGTTCATAGAATGCGTTTATAAAGGATTCTGCGGTCTGGGCCATATTTTCCACAGGCCCAGGGGCTTTGAAGGATTCCACCTTGGTTTTGAGGAGTGTGAAATTTGTTTTAGAGAAGTTTTTCACTGTGGTTATCAGGGCAGGGGGTGGAGTCGGGATGTGAATATCCAGTGAGATTAGTTTATGGTCTGATCTTACCAATGAGGGATACACTTCTGGTCTGGAGCATAGAGTCCCCATGTTGGTGATGATCCGGTCCAGTAGGTTTTCCCCTCTTGTGGGAGTGGTAACAAGTTGTTCCATAGCATTTGAGTTTATAAATTCTAGGAACCTTTGGGCTAGGGTGTTGGAGCTAGAGTAATGCTCCCAGTCTATGTTTGGGTAGTTGAAGTCGCCCAATATAATGGTGTTTGGAGAGACCTTCACATTTTCCAGTGTTCCCAGGAAGGCCGAGTGGGGTTCCTGGGTTTGGGAGGGTGGTCTGTAGCAGGCTATAAACTGGAAGGCAGTTTTACCCACTGTTAGTCACACATGGATAGTCTCTGATGCTTCGTGCTGTGCCACCAACCTGGAGGTGTGGGTATCTTTGACGAATATCAATACTCCCCCTCCCTTTGTGGTTTGGCCCAAGTTTTGGGGCTGAAAAGCATGGTATGAGGTATAACCTGGTAGTGCTGGGGTGCTCTCAGGAGCCTTGAACCAGGTTTCTGTTACTGCACAGATATCAATGTTCTCCATGCTAAGGAGAGTTTCGAGTGCATGCATCTTGAGGTTTAGACTTCTGGTGTTGAGTAGCATTACTCTTAGTTTCTTATCCCTTGTGATACCTATGTAGGTGGGTTTGTCTTTTGAACCTTGCCTAAAAAAGGCACTATGGGGGTAGCAGGAGCCTTTGCCAATATCCGAAAGCCCAGGGGTGACAGGTGCAAGCCGTCCCTAGCGAAGTATTGTGGCTTGTCAAGCATGTCATCCCAGGCTGACAGGCATTGGATCCCCTTTGAATGACACCAATACTTAAGCCAATTGTTGAAATTGATCATCTTGTCTTCATATTGTGTCATCATTCTTGGTGAGGGTAAGATGCTACTCAAGGTCAGGGTCATACCGGCCTGGGCTACATGCTCAGAGAGCTCCTCTGTCTCTTTTCATGTAGTCCAGGGAGGTACATCTCAGGTCATTCACACCAGGATGGACAATGAGTGAGTCATATTTGTACTTGCCTTGGAGTGACCTGAGTGCTTGTGTTATGTGGCGGATCCTAGCGCCCGACATGCAGCTCACCGTGACCTTCTCCTTGTTCAACCTGGTGAGTGGGATGTCAGTGTGCCTGACGATAGAGTCACCTATTACAAGTGTATCAGGTGTGTTGTTTAGCCTTAAGGGCTGTGACTGTTTGGCACACTGGCTTTGTGAGCTATGTGTTGCTTTGAATGGATTGCTAACAGAAGAGCAAAGGCTTTGGTTGTGCACTGGGCTGATATTCAAGCATTTGCCCCTGCAATTTCACCACAGTTAGAAATATCCCAAGAAGAATTCAAAGCATCACAACATTTGGCTGGATTGCTTCCTTCAGCGATATGAACTGTCTCTAAGAAGATCCACAACACTGTTCAAGCTGGAAGATACTGAAGTTATTAAACGTGCACTTGCATTCAAGTCCTTTGTTGATGGCATTGACTTTTCTAAATACCAACTCTCCAACATGATTGCTATGGATGAAAACTGCAGTGTTTATGGGTCAAGGATCTCAAACAACAATTGGTCAGAGGGGTGCCTCGTCAATCTACATTCCCTGTACTGGTTACAAGAGTGTACGTGTTACCTGTATTTCGCAATTTGTCTAGATGGAAAGAAAACTCCTCCTCTAATCATTAGTAAGGGCAAGAAAGATAAGATTTTATGCGTTTCAGGCATTTACATTCTTGAAACTGAAAAAGCCTGGTGCACACAAGCAGTTATAAGGAAGTGGGTCGATGTAATGCTGCCACTTGTTTTGCAAGGTGGTGAAAGATGTCTGCTAGTCTGGGATTCAGCCAGCACTCACCGCCCTAAAAAATGAAGAAATTCCTAGCACAGAGGAGAATAGATCAAATAATGATTCCCACAGGAATGACTGCCTATCTCCAGACTCTTGATATTGCAATAAACAAGCCATTCAAGGACCATTTGCGCATGGAAGTCAGTGACTACATTGAAAATAGAATAGAGTGAAATCAGCATGGAAACTTTGTAAAGACTAGCATGCAAGAGGTCGTGACTTGGGTGAAAAATTCATGGGATAAAATCACTCACAGCTCTGTTGCCAATGCACTATGAGCAGGCTACTTGGACAAGCAGTGCTCATTTAAGGAGAGCTCTGTTGCTAGACATGACAGACTGGGGCCAATGGTACTACAGAAAATGGAGTCACAAGAAATTCAGGCCGAAATTGGGGGGATTGGACACTTATGACAATGTTCCAGAAGAAGATGACATGACTGTATTTGAATAACTGTGAAAGCCAAGGTGCAGATATTCTGAAATTGAAATGTTTGTTGCACTGTTTATGTAGAATTCTCACACAACTGTCAACCCGTTATTAGAACTGTTGTCCAATAATAGAAAAGTACGAAATAAATGTTGATTTTTGTACATGAAGAAATGTTGATTTGTGTTCATTAATGTCAATTTTGTACATGAATAACTGAATAAAGGTAGATTGTTGTATGGTGCAGGTAAATAAGGCATCCCCTGATAAGCCCTAATGCGTATTTCGCCGGGAGAAAGAATATAAGATCTGGTCTTATTTTCAGGGAAATATGGTAGTAATGTACCAAAAATCTCACTAGTCCAATCACACTTAAAAATCTATCTTTACATGCAATGATGTACACCCAAACCATGGTCCTGATCCGTTAGCCACACCAACCCTCTTCTTATACTCCCAGAACCAGCACAGCATCCCCTAAACATTTAAACATTCCTTTAAATATCCTTGGTGCACTTAACAAAATAACTGAGTTTCATTCCTGGATCACTTAATACTCACTTGATACTATCACTGTTACCGATGTATGACTCAAACCTCAACTAAAAGATACTAAAATTATTTCATCAGGCTATAATGACATCTGTGCTGACTGAATACAAAAATAAGCATGGTGTGGCCATCCTGTGTCCAAGCTCTCTTACCCCCCCCCTTTTCTATACCTCCAAAATTCCGCAGTGCAGGCCTCCTTATCTCTTTTCTTGAGTTAAATAACCATAAACGCTATGCATCGTTGCTCTTTGTATCCTACCAGGAAATATCCTGGAACATCTCCTCCATTGGATTAACAGTATACCCTACAAAACCACTGTATTTGGTGATGTCAGTATTGACTGGAAAAACCTGGGATCCAACTGTCTGTCTGCTAATATCAACTTTCACAGTTTCACAAAACTCAATCTCCCATACTTTTAACCAAGCTAGCAACAATGGCTCTAGTCTTGACTGGGTGCTGATCTCAGACCCAAAACATTATTCTTTGTATGGAATCCTCACAGAATCTCTTAGTGATCATCATTCCATCCATGTTCAGAGACTTGTAACCCACCACACAAAACAATTCCTTTACAAAGAAACCCATAAGCTCACCAGATTTAACCCTGAAATCTTCAAAAACACCCTAAAATCCATTAACCTGGCCTCTATCTCCATACCTTACCACTAGACAATGATGCTCTCACACTTAATACACTATTTTTTGACATATTTAATTGCCATATTCCCTTAAGAAGGAGATGCTTTAAAGCCAGTCAAACCATGTGACTATACCAGTTTAGCAGAATTCAGATACAAAACAGATATAAAATTTGGAGTGGATGGCAAAAATACAGCCCCCAATGATAAATAAACAACTTGGAAACTTCACTAAAAATAAGCCAGTATTGGTAGGAAACAGTACTATGTAGACCCCCAAAATAAATCACAAAAATAATCCTGTAAAATTCTGTTCTTCTATAAACAAGATCTTATATTCACCACTGTATGACCTCTGGTTGTTAAATATAGGCCATATTAGAGCACAGTTCAATAACTGCTACCTGTTATCCACACAGAAATGTATTACACATCATCAGAAACTATGACACAGTTCAATAACTGCTACCTGTTATCCACACAGAAATGTATTACACATCATCAGAAACTATGACATCTGTCACTCCTGTAACACTATCCTTTTGAGATACCCAAAGACTTAACACTCCTCTTTGTAGCTTCATAGGCTGTTAGGGTCTTACTAAGGCTACTGCCAAGGAGACCATGAAAAACCTCAGCCACTCACCCATTAGAGATGGGAGACTAGTCTCATCTCCCCATTTAAAATGTGTGGTCTCCCATCCAGTCATCTACATTGGTTTTAAAGTCTGCTTGGGCAGTACGATGCTTGATAGGTAATGGGGGGTATCCATCATGCCATCTGGAGTTGTTGTTATGGTTGTATAAGTTTAAGTCTCTAGAGTGGCTGTTAAGCTGAAGTAGTGCAAAGAGTGCTGGATCATTCATAGGATGGAAAGCCAAGCAAAGACCACCCCTCAGTTGGCTATATGATGCTGAGTAGAGTGAAAGCCATTTAGTCTATCTAAGGGTACTGAGATCCAAGATACTTCTTGTTAGGAAATGTCAAGGTCTATCAAGCTGGTTTATGTGCTTAGTAAGGTACATGCTGACGGGTGAATTATATCCAATGGTAGGCTGCAAAAGGAATGAATAAAGCGGGCCTATAACCTCTTTGGTTCCTGAGAAGGTGCTGCAGTTGATAAGCTGTGCAAGGCCTAAGGATTTCTTTTAACTATCACAGAGATGTGGTCATCAAAGGAGAGAGAGTTTGTTATTAATATTCATACCAAAGTCACTGATGACTGCAGTAGTGCACCTAGGGTAAGGTGAAGGGGCAGTTGCCCCTGGCACAAAATTTAAGGGGGTGTAATCAGCAGCTACTTATCTGTATCCAGTGCATTACCAATATTCAGAACTGAATGCCAGTATCACATCTGTAACTTAAATTGAAACACTTCTTTACCACTTTGTGTGACTGTTCAAGAAGGTAGCAAGCAGTGTGTTACAGTTTTAAGGGAAAAAGATTTCAGTAAATCCTACCTTAAGACTTCAGAACTGAAGCACTTCCTGCTACAGTTTAAAAGGAAAAAAAAAAAATATTTTCAATACGTTTGATGCCTGTACTTCAGAGATGAAGTGCTTTAGTGTACCATATCTGGACTGTAGCAGTGGCTGCGGTGGTGCAGCGGTAGCGTTGTTGCCTCACAGCAAGAGGTTCTCCCATTCGATTCTCGGCTGGAGTGCGGGGTGTGCCTTCTGTGTGGTAAGAATCAAACCCTGCACCTTATAGATGTGAGCCAAACACCTTAACCACTGTGCCAAATTTTACTTTACAAAGACTTGAAGGCAGGTATAGCATATGCAGGACCTGTTTCCTTATAATCAGAAATGTTTCATGTAAATAATAATGTTTAATTTGATCCAGTATCATCTAAAGCCTTCAAGTGAGGTTTAGCAAGAGTGTTCTGGAAACTGGCTAAGATATAAAAAAACTATAAAAAGAAAACTAGAGCGAATTATGTTTAGCTGTCTGATAAAAAAGTCATTGCAGTTAATGAAAACTGCTGTGATGTGATAAAATAATTGAGGTTTCCAAATTGTTTTGGATTAGTAAAGGACTTGTACTCTCAGGAAGACTGCTACTGCTGCTTAAAGAAGTGTGTTTTTTTTTTTTTTACATTTAAATTCAGCCTTTATTACATCTGTAAGCTTAAAGGGGAATGTGGATGTTAGCCTACAGTACTAAAAGACACCTGTGGATAGGTTTCAGGGATGCACAAAATGTTAGCAGTGGATTGTGTTAAGAATAACTCTTAGTTTTTAGCTTATATCCTAAACTGAAGCAATTTACTCATTTCATTTTGAAAGGTATAACAAAGTAAGAAGATTTTTAATTTTTTGTAGAAGTCTCCTTTTCAGCAGAGACCCAGGAAGGAAAGCTTCACAGAAAATAGATCAGTAAAACATAGTTTGATTGTATCACCTATATCTGTCATATAACATTTATTTGTTTGGGTGATAAAAAGGCCGCTCCATGCTGCCTTTATACTCTCAGGCTTAGATTGAAATTGGTCCACCAAGATAGCTGCTCTATCCCGATTACCAAATTTAAAGAAATAAATTGATACATTAAACACATGACAATTACAGTATCAGTGCAGACAGAAGAGGGTAAAGCTTACATACACAGGAAATGAAGTAGTTGATATCTTAGGTTCATAGGTTCATAGATTAGTACTAGGCTAACTGCCCTTGAGAGCCATTTTAAGCTTAGCCCATTGTCCCTTGTGAGACTCGAACCCTGCACCTTGTGTTTGTAAGACAAACACGTTAACCATTAGTCCACCCTTCCAACCCTAATTAAGAGAAAAATCATTTTGCCATATGGCTTTGTGATTTTATTTTTCTCAAATATTAAGAAATGGGAGGAGGATGAAAGGTAAAAGGTGAATTAAAAAAATCAAATTTTGAGTATTAAGAATGAAATGTACACCCTAGAAAATGTGGAATAAATAGAAGTTATAGAAGTGTGCCAAACAGGCTCCTTATTGTAATTCTGAAACGAGTAAGTGTGAGCCCAGGCATTATTAAAAAAAGTCCAAAAATAAAGAACACTAAAGGTTAAACATCAAAAGAATATAGAGGAAAGTGCAATCAGAAGAAAGTGTTTTCATTCTCATCATGTAAATCATCCATGGAAAAAATTATTTTATATCTATCAGTAAACATGGTGGTACTAAAAAGCTATAACAATGTTCAGCTATTATTTAGGTATTAATTATATAAAACAGACTTCTGAAACTAGCAGTAAAATATTTCATAATCTAAAGAAAGATGAATCTACAATCACATCACTGGCATTGGCTACTTACCTGTGAAGAATGAAGGTACGTTTTTATACTTAGTGTAAATCTAGGGTCATTATAGCATTAGTGAAGTTCTAAAATTGAAACTGTCTCTTAGCTACCTCAAGTGCAGTTTCAGTCATTTCTGTCTGTATTACATGAAGTAGTTTATTACTGAATACTACAGGGATGGCAACCATACCTCTCAAGTGTACCTCATAATGAGGAACGTACCTCATTTGGGGTCTTAAAAAGTTTATGTTCTTCAAAGTTCCACACACTGAAAGGCTCAATCACGCATTCAGTGTTATGAATTTTTTTAACTGATATTCATGGTAAATAGAAAAGAATCATATTAATTTGTTAAATGATCCTTTTTAGAAGTAAAACCATCACATGACCTTCCTAACTGAAGTTATTAGTAAGCTGTTAATACATATTCCACATTTTGCCCATTTGTTCCAAATTATGAGGGTTAGTGTTCCTCATTTCAGAGATGGAAGTTCAAAGCTATGATGGCAACTGAGGATTTCTGTGCTGAAATGTACCTGGCCTTACCATGGTACTCTTCACTACCTTCCATGTAGAAGCTGGTACCAAAACACAAAACACAAGAGTGTCAGAAGTAACAATGTTTTTTATTAGGTCACTGTTGCAGTAGCTTTAAATAGATATGTATCCCACCAAGGATCAAATGTCCAGTCAGTCTAAAAAGCTTTCGGCTTCATCTCCATCTCCCATCTGTCCTCCTTTAGCACAGCAGTGGGTGTTGGCATAAAAGGGACTTATGGATGAGAAAACTCTCAGAACTTTCTTGCTGTATAATACACATAAGCAGACTTCCCATCAGCTCAGCATCAGTTGGCTTCAGCCATAAAAATGGACAGATAAGTATCCCCTTCAGGGGAACCTTCCCTTTTTTTGAAGAAAAGTTTATTCATTTTTTTTCTTATATCTGTCAAGAATGGAAAACGTTTGCGTCATAGACAAATTCTGCGCAAAAAATGTACTCCTATTCTGATTTTTTGCCCAAAACTTTAAGTAATCTTAAATCTTTAAAATTATTTATAGTGAATAAGTAACAGTTAACATATAAAACCATGGTGACCAACTTTCCTTCAGTGCACCTTCCCACTCAGAGGAAGAGGAAAAAATGTTGAAAGAGGCATCCAAGGAATATCAGACTTTACCCTCTACTCTGTGGAGTGGGTGTGACCTGTCTACTATGACCTTTTCTCAGCCCCTCAGAATATCAAGCCATTTCTTCTGGTCCCTGTAGTGTCTCCCTTCAGGGGACCACTAAGCCCTGGGGTTTAAGATCATCCATTTAGAATAAATTAAAAGCTTAAGGCAATAAGGGCAAATCTCGTTTTATGATTTCTGAGAGTAAGAGAGCTATTCACCAGGTATTGGTGAAGTAGGTTATGAATGGATCTTTGGTGGATGTCAGGCCTTCAGACACAACCCAAACACCTTCAGGCTAGAGAATCCTAAAAACTATCTCAGGAGACAAAACATTTGTCACCTCTTTCTATACCTTCTATTCAGAAAACATTTTAAGAAGACTGGTATAATTTTACCTAATGTATATTTAAGGCAACCAGATTTCTTCAGCCCTTTCTCCCAATTTCTATATCAGGTAAAAGAAAGAGAGCCCTCTCCTACTTATACAAAGAAGTTCTTTCTGAATTTGACACTGCGAGCTTAGACTACATCTCAGTTATCCTGCCCTACTCCTTGAGAGTCTGAATTAGAATATAGATTTTCCTCTGATTCCCCTCCACAAGGACATTTATTTTGAAGATACAGTTTCAAAAATGATGGAATATTTAATATGAAAAGGTAGGAACATGTCAGATTTTCAGAAGGGATATTATGAATTTTTTAGGTATGGACTTTCCTAAACCAATGGTAATTCCCTCAGTCTCATGGATTTGGCACCATGCAATTGCTTCTACCACTGTTTTCCCTTATTCCCACCCCCCTGCCTCTTATAAATATGACAGATTTTACTGGGTGTTGACTCACTTAAATTCCTTACTGGAAATCCTGTTGCAGAGTCTGCTATTATTTCTATGTAGTAGAATAGGGCTTCTGAGGCTTTTTTAATGCTTCTGACCCTGTCCCAGATGTCAAAGACAATTATTTGATAGATTTGGAAAGAAAGTCTATACATTTTATACTCTGGCATTTAGAACTAATAACTGTGAGACTCAAATGGCCCTTTGTCTTTTATCTTTTTTTTTGGCTCAGATTCACTTCTTAGCTCTGATTCTAAATCTTCTCTGTTAAACATGTAAAACTCTGCTTCACATGTCTCTAAACATACTATTCAGTGTGCTACTTATGCAGTACATGCTGTGTCCCCAGATGTTACTACCGGTACTGTAATGCATCCAAATGCATGGATAGGGATACAGAATTTTCTGAATGGTATCAAAGCTCAGTTGCATAATGCCTTGCTTGCAGTGACAGCTGGTGACTTCCAGTCAAAGGGGGGCTGCAGGAGACAGCTGAATGGTGGGGCCAATGGGAAGGGGTGTGGCCAACTAGAAAGGGGTGGAGCTATGTAAAAAAAACACAAAAAACGGGACTTTAATTAAATAAATACGCTGCCCTGGGTGCCACTGCCAAACCGTCACTTTGAGAGTCCAATCAAGACAAAATGAATTGTAGAAAAAAAATGTCAATGCATTTGCTACATGATAGCTTACTTAATAACTAGATGGAAACAAAAAGGTTACAAGGCATGAAAAAATAAATTACTTTTTAAATACATTACTTGAATGACAGTCAAAATCAAGTATAAAAAACAAGCGCCACTCAACTCAAACCACTTCTCCTTGCACTGCAGTTCTAATTATAATTTATATTCAGCTTTATAAAAGTACCAAGTAACATGCTGAAAGCAGCAATCTCTGTGCTACCCCCACTTGTAAAAATGTTTCTTATCCAAAAAAGGACTGCTGCCTGATGACTATCTATTTGTTTCATGGGGAAAACATGATCAAAGTAAAAAAATGAACAACAAACAAGAAACAAGCTCAAGATAAATTACTTAAAGGATTACTGCACAGGTTATAGACCACGCAAGATAGATTGGCATTATGTTTAGTTTATGGGTAAAGTCTGCAAAGATGACTGCAAGTCTCCAACAAATGTAATGAGCTTCTGAAAATACTGTAATGCTGTCCTTTATTACAAATAGTGTCATATGCATTTCAATACCTAAGGCTTATGCGCTATCTAGTTATGTAAATATTCTCTGCATGAAAACAACAAGGCTTTCAAAGCTGGTAATTCTTTAACAGTATGGTTATTAAAACTTACTTGCATGTTACAGTCTCAGACAAGCTTACCTTATGGTCATTAAAGTATTGCTACTTAAACACAGAACAACAGGCACTGCAACGACATGCATTTTCTGAAGAAGAAGTATAAATCAACAGCATAAAAATATGACAGAAAATCAGAACATTCTGCAAAATCAAGGACAGATGAAAAGCCACTATAGTACTTATGTCTACCTTGGATTGGGGAATACTCTGCATACTTACACTGCATAACTGCTCCTTGCCTTGCTTGGAGACATCCAGAGTTACTATGTGGGGGAGTGGGGTGCAAAAAGTATGTCACAATTTGAAATGTCTCTGGCTGATGGTGATGGCCCTGACATATTTGTCATACCTCTCAGCCTCAGAGCAAGAAATTGGGACAAAGCCATAAACAGAAGTGGGAGAAGCACCCTAAAATAAGGTCAATTTTTAAATATTGCTCTTACAAACCTAGAAAAAGTATAGAATAGTAGGTCTTGCATTAGTATGAATTTTTTGAAGGGTATGAAATCTGAAACTCAAATGTCTGTCATTATTTTCTAACTTCAATCTTTAATGATTTGCCACTAATTTGCCAGAAAACTACAATTCTATGAAAAATGGACCAAAAATGTGACACAAAAATAATAAAATAGCCACACAATACAGCTGGGAACCTGTCAAAGAAGGGACACTTTTTTAATATTAGTGCTGTTAACTTGAGCAGCTGACAAAAGAAGAGAATCTACATGCATTTCTGAAATTAAAAGTAATCTATAACTTTGATAATTACAATTACTTATTAACTGTAAACCCTCCACCTTTTCTGCCAAATTTGCCATTTTGCAGAGGGGATTATTAGGGGGAGTGCAACATTTTGAGCCAAAATCAGGGACATACGAGAGGTTTGGATATACCTAATTCTATAAAGTGATTTATTTGCACGTACCTCTTATCATCTTAATGCAAGAAATCTTGACAAGGCCAAATATATTGGGGGAACATACAAACAGTACTAAAACTGTTCTTGTATAAACTTAGACAGTTGACAGAACAACAGGTCTTGGTTTAGCATGCATTTTTCTAAAGAGTATGAAGTCTGAAACTCAATGTCTGTAATTAAGTGACTTCATTCCTAAATGATTTGCCAGAAAACCACAAATTTTATGAGGCACAAACCAAAAATAAGAAACAAAAATCTATTCATTCTGCAAAAATCTGGACAGTTAAGAGGTATAGTTCAGTCTGGGCTGTCTGAGTTTGCCACCCTTCTCCCCTCACAAAATCATGGTTGAATGGGGCCTCCCCCCTGCAGCTATTCCAGTGTCCCATTACTTGGCTATTTCACCCCATTTACCATAGACACTGTAATGTGCATACTGCTTTACTTCTATGATGATTTGGATTTCATTTAAAAGGTTTATTTTATGCTTTACAGCACAGACACTAATAGACATCTGCTAAACAAAGCAATGCATTCTCACAATGAAAATAGACTTAGCAGTAAAACTTCAATGCCCTTGAAACTCACATTCATTGAAACAGCATTGAAACCCACATTCAAAAACATACATCTGGCCAGTGGCTGATAAAGTTTAACTTTGGGCTGTTTTCAAATCATAGGCCCCTTGCACAGGAAACATGCATGTATTCTTTGATACACCTTCCTGATTATATTAAATTATATTCCTTGTATAATATGGTACAGCTGTTAAAGGGCATTTTAAATTTGTTTTGAACATTTTTACAGTAAACAATGAAACAAAATGCATGCACCAGTAATAACAAAACTGCCCAGTTCAGAACATTTCCATCATAAAAGTCTACTCAAACTTCTACAATTCACCAGTATCAGTAAATATGCACAATCTCTGCAGAAGTAAAAGTCATCTAAATAATTCCACATTAAAGAGATCTGTAACTAATGAAGAGGTTGTTGCTACCAAACAACTTTATATTTCATTGTTTCATCTACATATAAAGTGCCTGTTGCCATTGAGGAATACATTGCCTACATTACATTAGAAAAATGATAAGCTAGTCATATTGCAGTAGGGAATGGATGGTAAACTGATAACAGGTTCATAGTTACTAGGTATCTCTGCCAAAGAAGACACTCTCAGGACTGCAGCATCCACCCCCTTTAAATGTACAACACAGTACAGTATGACCAAAGCGTCTATATAGTGTCGGAGTAGAACCCACAGCCTTCTGCATTAAAAGCAAATACATTACCTGTTGTGCAATAAACAATACATCAGACTCACCATAAGCAGCATTAATGTTCTCTTCAAGCTCTCAGCTCCTTGTAAAATCCACTCGACACTCAACAGTATCTCTCAACTTTGAAGCACAAGAAATCTGATAAAAAAACAAAATTTATGGGAGGGGGGGGGCAAAAGCCCAAAACTAGGGACACATTTTAAACATAGGTTCATAGTTCATAGTTTAGTACTAAGCTAACTGCCCTTGCAAGCCATTTTAAGCCTAGCTAATTATCTCTTATACATTGCTTGTATAATCTTGGAAAGTTGGCAGAATAAAATGCTGTGTTGCCACCATGCATTTTACTGCCAAGTCTTGAATTCTGGAATCTGTGTACAACAGTCAGAGTAACATACCCCTATGCCAAATCAGCTGTTTCTCGAAAGACAGGTAGACTGAAACTTAAATGGCTATCATTTAGTGAATTCAGTTCTCACCATATCTCTCAACCTGTTAGCACAAAACACCTAGACAAATCCAATTATGGGGGAATACAGCTCCCAAACATAGTCAGTGAATTCAGTTCTCACCATAGCTCTCAACCTCTTAGCACAAAAACCTGGACAAAGCCAATAATGGGGGAATACAGTCCCCAAAATAGGGACAATTGTCAAATATTGATCTTATAAATATAACATTGCTAGAATAAAAGGTTTTGTATTAGCCATGTACTTTCTGAAGAATATGAAATCTGACATTCAGATGCCTGTCATTATTTAGTGAATTAAAAATCCAGAAAATGACAAATTTCACAAAAACAAAAATATGAGGCAAAAATTTCACAAGTGGTGCTGGGTAGGATAGGAAATTCAGTCTCTTGCTACCTGCTCCCAAGGTACAGGGTTTTGAGTCTAGCCACCAGGTATGTTTAACTGGGTCATTACACACACACACACACACACACACACACACACACACACACACACACACACACACACACACACACACTGAGCCATTGCTGCAAAGTCTGCTGCATTCCTACATTTAAAATCAAAGCTTCTGCTACCCAGCCTGCAGATGTTGCAGTCTGATCCCTTTCCAGTCTATGCATTTGTAACTGCATAGACTTCTGGGATCTCTGCTGCTGAATGCTGTCTTCCTAATCTCGACTTCTGGTGAGATGATCTGGATTCTGTGCACATGCTCTGGACTGGATCCCCAGCAGTCTGGATATCGGGAAATGTCACGAGTGTGCATGCATGAAGTTCCGGGAATCATGTTTGTTTTCTTTTCTTTCTGTTTTACAGCTGAGGGGGCACTGCAGGCCTGTAGCCCAATAGCATGAGTCACCCCTGCTTATTTCACAAAGACCATTTGTTTATTAAATCTTTATCAGAAGTACTAAAGAAAATGGAATAACTGGTAGGTTGAAGAAAGGAATAAAATAACTCTGTTTTATTTCCTATTTTAATGTCAAAAATTAGCAGTCATCCTCAGGTCCTTGTTTTCCAAAGTCCTTTAAAGCCCCTTAGCAACATCCCAATAGACAATAATATAAGAAGAAATGTCAGAAAGATTCAAAAAAGGAAATATGGCACATACCAAGGGCTCTCCTTTCAAGAAATAGCCCAGTGACTACCTATGCTTCCATTCTCACTCTGGCCATTCTTTCCAGATTGCAGGCCATCTCATTGCCACCTTAATTTCTGGAAAAAGACAATTTCAGATGCCTGAATTTTAAAATAATCAACAATGCTTTGAGATTTCAATGGGAATTTCTCATTTGACAGAAAAACAAAATCAAATATGTTTTTTCAAGTCCTGTCAAGTTTGTAGTGCGGTCTCAGAGTTGGTATATTTAAAGAGTGGGGGTGTGTGGGGGATGCAAGGGGGCTTGCCCCCTGCTTACAACCCTTTATTATCTTTTATGTTTTATTTTTTTACGTGTTCAAAATTCTGTAAGTTTGAACATACAGGTTCGAACATACGGTGTTCGAAATTACAGACTTTTGACTACGTGATATAGACCCGTGCATTTGATTCACTATTTTAATTCACTTCTATTGGCAATTTAAGAGAGGAAAGGAAGAAGTTCAGACCTTAATGAAGTCAGTCGCTTTTGCATCACATTTACCATTATTTATGTTTGTTTGTTGTGGGTATGGCTGCATGCGGTTTTTCTGGGCAATGGTAGGGTTCATAGGTTCAAAAATTCTGCTATCAAGCTTAGAACCTATTAACCTTGCTATGCATGACTACCATGGTGCCATTGTGATATTTTTTTCCAGTTATGTGCCAGATCATTTTGGTGCAAAGCACTACCTTGTGAAGGCGGAATATGGGATTGTGAAATCAATGTAGTAATGTAAAATGCTAGAACGGTGGGGGTGGAACTACCGGTGTCTTACATCCAATGGTGGGTCTTCAGCTGCTGAAATTTTGGATGACATTACAAGCCATAACTGCCAGATGCAGGACTTCTGTTAAATATTTCATCATAGTAAGACTTAATGACAGTACGCCTTTTTGAAACTTTGTATAAACATATACTACTAACCAGTTCTTAAAGAACTGTTGCTAGGGTATATAACTTTGCAGTCAGGCATCCTGCTGAGATATGATCTGTAACACCATCTTTTTTATTTTTGAAAGATTCTTTGCCCTAGGAAAAGGTCTAGACTTTAACCAATAACAAATCTGTGGAACTTAAATTATTGGCTTGTAAGCTTAGACATATAGCAGGCTGAGTGAAGCAGCTATTCTGCTGAGCTGCTCTGACTCAGAAAGGGGTGCCTGCTTAGCATACTTCTGAGTTATAAGTACTTATTTTAGTGTGGTGCTTCTTGTGTTTTTTTTTTTTGCTTGTGTTGTGTTATTTAGCTTTACCTATGCTATTATGAATCACTGAAGTTTGAATTAAATTTCATTGACTTTGTTTTTGAATTGCAAATTATAAATCGCAACTATAATGAAAGTAAATGAAAGGTGGCTTGCCTATGCACCCCATATATATATGTATATATATATATATATATATATATATATATATATATATATATATATATGGATCTATGTTGATAGAGCGAAAGTACATCTAAGCGAAACATACATGAGTGAACTCACTATTGCGAATGTGCATTTTACCAAAAATGCACTTTCGCGAAAAAAAAAAAACGCCATAAAACCTAAACAAATAAAACAATATACATGTTTATGGAGGGGGGAAAGCTCCACTGCACCCACCATCCCCCTACTTTAATATTCTCACTCAGATATCACACTACACTGGGAAAAAGGGAATATTCCCTTATCCCGACTGTACCATGATCTAAGCAACAGTTTGCTTAGTTGTACAACCAACACTACATGTTGCTGTACAACTAAATCTAGATGCAAATTGTGTCTTTTTTTTTTTTGCAAAAGTGCATTTTTGAAAAAATGTACTTTCGCTGAAACATACTTTCGATGTTTAGACCGGGACCCATATATAGGTTTACCTTCACATACCCAAAAATCACAAGTGCGATTGCTCATATATGCGAATCCACAGGGCGAAACACAAAACTGCGACAGTTTCTCATGTTCAAAAATCAGCAAATCAAAAAGCAGATTTGCTGATTTATAAACTCAAATTTTGAATGCACATTGTAATACAGGGGAGCAAGCCCCCCTACATCCCCCACACCCCATTACTTTAATATACTAACTCCGAGATCGCACTACAGTGGAGAAAGAGTCCATTTCCCAATCCCCTTTATAGTACAATCTGCACCCAAAATGCTGAATCTGCAATGAGCGAATGTCACTGTGCA